>NW_004949097.1:8923551-8977841 GCF_000317375.1 Microtus ochrogaster | reverse complement strand
TATCTATCTATCTATCTATCTATCTATCTATCTATCTATCTATCTATCTATCTATCTATCTATCCATCCTCTTTCTTTCTCTATCATCCACAAATATCTCTCTCTCTCTCTCTCTCTCTCTCTCTCTCTCTCTCTCTCTCTCTCTCCTTCAACACTGGTAAGTAGCAGCTATTTTTAAGTCTGTTGTGCTGGGAGCGGCCAAGTGACTTTTGGTACAACTAATGCACCACAATAGCTCATGAAGCTCCCTCTGGCAGCCAGCTTCCCACTGTCACTCTCTACCCTCTTCTTTCAAATTGATCAGCATCTTAACTAACTCAGAACTTTAAAACTGTCTTCCATAAACTGTTCTAACTGTACTCCCCCTCTCAGTTACTCTCTTATTCTTTATGTCATTCACCAGGACAATTCTTATCAGTTTACTTCGGTTCAGTGACTTTTTCATTTGGTTAAGAATCCTCTACAGTCCAGTGTCACACTTATAGGCTATATCCTTGTGCTAGATATGGTTTCATATGCACTTGGGAGGTGGGGTGCAGACAGGGGGATCCAGGGTATAAGGTCATCACAAGGGATGTTGTGAGTTCAAGGCTAGCTTGGGTTACATTACACACCTTCTCAATAAACCAACTTTCCTCTCCAAACAATGACAATAAGAAGACCATACCCTCCCCACACACAGAATTATTTTTCACTAATTCATCCATTCTAAATCAAGGTTGATCCATTATTGCATTTGCATTTATATTTTGTCATGATAACTCTTTTACTGAAGTACTCGATTAACAAAACCTTCAACAGCTTACACTCAAGATGAAGGAAAGAATGGACGTGATAGGACTACTGGTCCACACTTGATCTAAAGCATCTACAAAACTCCAAGTCTTATGTCACAGCTAAAACACACTGGCTGTGGGGTACATAATGAGCAAATAGGTCATATTCGCATGGGAAACATTTCGACCAAGCTTTTAAGCATGGCAATTTAGAGCAAACAGATAGGGGGTGGAACATGGATGAACGGTGACAAGAACAAGCACTGGGGTCTGAGGACTAGCAAGTTCAATGATGGCCTCAGGTCCTGGAGACAGGTGACGCATGCCATTGCCTTTGTCCTAGGGATCTCCAGGAACTTGATGACAGCACCCAGCTCCCCCTACTTTGCCACTTCTCAGAAACAGCTGAAGGACTCACCACTATCCGGGCCTTCAGGTGAGTAACACATCTTCAAATTGCCCACAAGGGGAAAATCCATCGACAAATGTCCATCAACAGATAATAGCTAACTGCCACCCCTTCTGGGGGTGCACTTGTTTCTCCCAGTGAACTACCCCATGGCAATGGACATTGCTTAGAGTTTCTCTTGTGACAATTTAAGAGTAAAGAATGAATTGACAGAGTGGAAAGAATTGGTTGTGTGGTCTAGACAAGGTTTTCTAATTCCAAAGCCTCCACTTCCTCATCTGAAAAATGGGGGATCAGTCTTGCTTATTACAACCATTGGAATGATTGACATATGCATGTATGTCAGTCTTGCTTATCGCAGACATTGGAAGGACTGGCATAATACATGTAAGTCAGTCTTGCTTCTCGTTTTCAACACCAATCTTTATCAATTTTGATGGTATCCATAACTTTTCTTCTCCTGTGGAAACAAGAGCAAAACCCCTTCCCCAAAACAGCACATCTCCTGGTTCTCATTGTGAGGTCAGCACATCCTTAAAATAAAACAGCTGATTTAATTCAGAGACTTTTCTATTATCTAATGTCTTTCTCCTGCTGTTGTCCCTTTTGCTAAGAAAAGCCTCTCTGCCAGCACAAAGGAATCCAATCAGATCAGATTGAACCAAATTAAATGTCTGAGTTTAATAGACAGCACACTCCCAGGTAACCGGGAGCATGGCAGGGGGAAGACAGAGAGACCGCACACCCGAATCCAAAATGACCTGTTCCTTTTCTCGGCACAAGCCTAAATACCCAGTGGTATTTAGTGGTCCTGACCCCCCCTCTGGGAGGAGTCAGTGCTTGGCAGGCTGGGAGTTGGAGTCTAAGTGCTTGGAAGGCTGGTACTTAAAGTCCAAGCACGTGGCAGGTTGAAATTTGGAGTTCAAGTGCTTGGCAGGCTGGGGTGACACTTCCAAACCAATATACCTTTCTCATTAGCATTAAGAAAATTCAAAGTTAATGAAGCATTATGTAATCTATTTCTGGGAGTATTTTCCATCCCTTTCTGTTTGTTTAACATATCATTTATAGTTTGATTTGATCTTTCTATAACTGCTTGACCTATAGGATTGTATGGTATACCTGTAATATGTTTTATATTATATTAAGCAAAAAATGCTTCATTTTCATAGAGACATATGCTGGACCATTATCTGTCTTTATTTGTGCACGTATACCCGTGATGGCCATAACTTCTAATAAATGTGGGATTACTAAATTAGCCTTTTCTGAGCTCAGAGCAGTTGCCCATTGAAAACCTGAATAATTGTCAATGGTGTGATGTACATATTTTAATTTTCCAAATTCTGCAAAGTAGAACATATCCATCTGCCAGATTTATTTTTTTGAATACCCTTTGGGTTAGTCTCTGGAGGTAGTCATGTTTAGTTAAAGAAAGAGCAAGTAGGACATCTCTTTATAATCTCCTTAGCTTGTTGCCATGTAATAGAAAACTCTTTCTTTAAACCTTTGCTATTGGCATGATGTTTCTTACAGAATTCTGAGGCCTTCAACACACTTCCAATCAGTAATTGATCAATTTCTGCATTATCTTGTGCTAGAGGACCTGGCAGACCCATATGAGATAAGATGTCCTATTCTACCACAATAAAAACATTTGGCATTTTGATGTCTCTTCATTCCTTTGGAAATTGCTTCTCCTACCCAAGATTCAATATTATAGTCAAATGTCTCAATGTTCATTGTATGAAGGATCCATTTATCCATTGGTGCTCATCTAACCTTTAAAGGCCCAAGTATTTTTTTTTTTTAATTCTAAGTTGGCATTTTCAAAAGCCAGAGATTCAATAAGTACTCGTCTACCATCTGGGTCTGTTACTTCTATTTGTACAGTCTTAGTTAGTCTTTGTAAAAAGTTACTAAAGGGTTCTCTCTGGCCCTATTTAACCCTAGTATATGATTCAATTTGTTTTCCAAGTTCTTGAATCCTGTACCAAGCATTTAAGGTTGCTTTGTGGCATAGGGACAAGATTTGTTCATCATAAAGAGCTTGAGTCTGTGGGTCAACATAAGTGCCCTCACCAAGAATTTGATTTTGGGAAAGTCCCAAGTTTTTTTTTGCTTTCACCTGTTGTTCTAAAAATTTTACCATCTTCTCTGAAATAACATTTAAACATCAGTTGAGGCCCTTCATGCAGAACTGTTTGCTGACACTAACTGAATCCAGTTGTGTGCTGTTGCTTTAATGCTAGAAACCCATGTCTTTACCATCTCCCTAACAAATGCAAAATGAAAGCCATAAGTTACTATTGCTTACTTAATTCTTTTAGATCATTCATTCCTACAGGTATCCATCTACCTTCTTTGGATCCTTTTGGGCCTTTAGAACTTTATGTTTTGTCAGAGTAGATTGCAGGGTAAAAAGCTAAAACCCTGGGTAAGTCGTGTCTGACAGCTACTTGTCCTTTTAACTTGTCCAAGCTAAATCTTGTCCTTGTATCTTTTTTTGCCCCCTGCACATCAGCTCCAATAATTTCCTTAATCATTTCAAATCATTTTTCTATTATCTTTGGAAAGCCTGACTCTCCTAGCCTGTATATATTTCTTGTGATTTCATTGAAGCACCTAGCCTCGGGTCCTCATTCTGCTTCCAAGGCCTGAAATTTTTTCCTTTAAAGATAACACCTCTTCCTTGGACATTATTTGGATAGCATGTAGATGCATTCCTGGAGAGAAACTCTATCTGCTAACCTATTATAACTTTTAAACTACTTTTTGATTGTCAAATTCAACAGTATGAATTTGTTCAGATAACTTCTCAGTATCCTTTGAGATGGATTTAATTTTTTCAGGTAACTTTTGATTTTCGATGGTATTAATCCTGTCAGCTAGCTGTTCATTATTAGTCTGTAAAGACTGTATCATTTCTAAAAATCCCTCATTATTTACTCTGTTATCAAACCATTTTCTTAAGGATATAATATGAAGAAAAAACTGTGTCCCAATATCCAATAAATGGATGTATCACAATAACCATATAAGTCTTGCAGAATACAATCCATAGTATTAACAAAAAAAGTTACTAAAACTTTCAATGGTAATGTTGTCTGCCATTATATGACTTTCAAGTTTATTGCTATATTAATTACCTGTCATAAGGTCTGGTAAATTGTTTTAGGTGTAATAATTTTTATTGTCCAGCCGGTGTCATGGTTGCAGAGTCGCGACTAGTGGCATAACCTGGTGCCATGAACAGTCCTGAGCTGCTTTGATTTTTTCACCTTGGTTCTGGTTAAATAGTAAGAAATATTCTTTGCTTGACAAATTAAAAGCAATTAAATCAATTCTGTACACAGAGCAAGAAGCCCAGGACTCAAGAATGGGGAGTACAAACCAGAAGCTGTGCAAGTTGCCGTGTGGCAGAGAACAAACGTGGCAGGGAATGTGGCAGTGGCAGGGGGGTGTGCAAAAGCTTGGGAAATTTCCAAGTCACCACAAGCAGTTAGCTTCACTGTGGTGGAGGTTTTACAAAAATCCGCTTAGGTAAATGCAAGCCAGGCTGGTGGGGGTGGAAGACTTTCTGAACTGTGGGCAGGTTAGGCCCTTACGCCAGTCTACTTGGTAGGTGTGGAGTTCAGATCCACGTGGGGTGCCAGATGAAGATGGATGCTTAAAAGAAATTCCACGCTAGTTCAGAATGGAGTATAATAGTGTGTTATTTATTTAGGGGTAGACCCACAGATTACAGTCCTCTGCATGAACAGGGAACAGGAACTGAATCACGCTGCCAGAAGAGCAGCTGGACATGTGCTTTACCTCAGCATATATAGTATAAGAGGCCACTCCCAAGAGGATGGGTAACTTAAAGGATACTGGCTGTAGGAATTTCTACAGCAATTCTAAGCTTCCTAAGTTCAAGGTCAACCTGAAATCTGTGAGACCATATGTCAAAAATATAACAAAGCAAACAACAAAGAAAGCAACCCATGTTTCTTGATGTTTGTGAACAGTAATAACCTAAGCTTCCATGAAGCTGGCTCCATTTTCCTGAGGTTAGATCACAAAAGTGGTGTTACTGTGCATTTCCTTTGCTCTGGAAAGTTTATGTTTTAAAGCACTATATCTTTTCTCAACCCTATTACAAATATGCACCGACTTCAATCATAGATTTCTCCAGCCTCAGAAGTTTATGTTAAGAAGGTAGAAATGGGTTATAGGGCAGAACGTGAAGGTGCAACTTTCCACAGCGTGATGTATGATAGGATTGCTACCTGAAACTATGTGAGTTTAATTTACCCCACCCATATTTCACATCCTGGGAATTTCAATGTTATTTATTGGTATTGAATATATAGATACTGACATCAAATTTATAGTCTAATAGTACTCAGTAGAGACCATTAACAAATATAGCATTAATGATTACTGTTGACATCAAGTAAGTCTTTTCTAATTAGTTTGTATGGAAATATTTATTTTAATAGTTAATACACACCAAGTACTATTCTAGATGTAGATTAGTAAAAAACTGAATATATGTGGCCATTTATTTTCACCCCAATAACATATGACCTTATTTTATTTCCTTTATGAGTATTTATATGAGTATATTTTCATTATCTGTTTTATTAAAAACATTTGCATGTTAATTATTCAATCTCTTCTGACTACAAAATGAGTTCTGAGAGAGCAGGATTTTGTTTTCATAGTGAGCTTACAGTGATTTGGCAAATGTCTATACAGTCAACTAGTGGGCTAGTGTAGGCTCCATCCTACGGAGTCACCACACAAGAGAGAGGGTTTAAAGACAAAGATAACAGTATAGTGACATCTATGGAGTCACTACACAGACAACTGTTTCAAAGGGTTGGGTAGGCACCTTGTATTTAAACAAGATGGAAGCACCTATAGGACAATGGGCCTTTGAATGAAGAACAGTTGAGCTGGAAGGAAAGTGGACAGTGCATTCAGAGAAAAAGGCATGAAGATTTCTATTTCATGTAAAAATCCAACGGAGTATTAAATGAACACAGTGATGGAGGTCATCACCATGAAGTTTGAACACAAGGGGGATGATGCTAACAGATATTGAATGAGGGCCTCTGTATGGAACTTGGACTTTATTCTTTCTGTGTTGTGGAGTTATTGAAGAATCTCAACAGGAAACTGATCTAATCAAAGTTGTATTAATTAGAATAACTGACTCATAAAGGATTAATCAGGATGGCTGAGGCTAGAGGTAAGAAGATGCTAGGAGGCTGTTGGGACAATAGTATTATAAGATGCATCATTGTGATGGACTGGTCCTCCTTTTCAAAGACTTTAGACATGAAATAAGGCCAAATACCACTTCTTAGAGAATATCTCATCTTCCTACCAAGGGAGAGCAATTCAGACCAGATGAGAACCTAAACCACATAAAGAGGTAAAAGCTCAGGACAGTGGGAAGTGTTTAATTACCTGATAATTTCACAAAAATAAAGAATTGATCAGAAAGGTTCTGTGCAGCTTGAAAAATAATGGTTTTTGACTCCAATCAGACAAGTGAACTTGTTAAAAATTTGAATGGACAACAGTGATAAAAACACAAAAGAATACAAAGAAATAAAGGTGTTCTCTGGATAAGAAACTCCAGTGCTAGTGATGACCTTAACAAGAACAGAACTGAAGTCAGAATTTGGAGGGCTGGAGGGTTAACTACAAGTGCACATGATTTCCCATATCTGCTTCTTTCCATGTCTACTCAGTGTTCCCTGGGCCATCTCTCTCTCTCAGAGTCATCTTTACTGATTGGATCTTGTGTTCTCTCTGCTCTCAGGACTCAGGGTGCACTCACACGAAGCAGTGAACCTCTAATCATTTACAAGGAAAATATTGCAGCTAAATTAGACTAAGTTGTCAGTGACCTTTGCCATTGCTTTATTATTATTTTTCTGTCTGACAAAATAAAGGTCTAAGAATGTTCAGAAGATGGGCTGGATGAGAATGAAAAGATACAGGCTGAGTGTGTCAAAGTTTCCATTAGGAAAACAGCGGGTTTCTTGCCAAATAGAAACAGAGAAAGAATGCTCATGGCATTTCACCCCTCCTTCTCCCTGCTGCTTCAGACTGTTGCCAGTTCCCTACAAACGTGTGGAGTGTTGGAGATGAAACTCCACAACCACAGCAGGAAGAAGGTCCCAGAGTGAGCATGCTGACAGAACCAAGGATTAGTTTTTCATTTAGAATATGACTCCCAAGCTTTGAGCCTCCTGGATGCGTTTGTCCAGTGGGGAGAGAAACCTACCCCGTCCAGGAAGGCACTGGATTTCCTCACTTCTGTGTTGTCTCTTGTCATTCGGATACTTACAATGCCTTGTTCACCTGAGGAGCCCAATGTCATCCCCTAAAACCACACTGGGTATCTTCCCTGTGCTCTGCAAAGCCTGGCTTAAGCCTTCCCTCTCCCCATCCCCTACCTAGGGTACCCTATTCAGATCTTGCAATGTACATTTCCCCTTTATGTTCTTGGGGCTGTTAAAGGAAGGTTCCCAGCTGCACCAGCCTCACTAGTACAGTTTCTCCCATCCTGAGAAAGACATTTGGTGTCTCCGGAATCTAGCACAGTGTGGAGAACAACCACTGACTAAATGCATTGAGTAAATAGATGGAAATACAGCCGACGTCTCCCTAGCAAGCACTTCCACCTGACATGCCCCTGGCATGCACCGAAGTGTGACCCTTACAAAAAATTCTTCACAGTTTGTCGCCCCTGTTGCTGTAATCCTACAACCTCCTACGCCCTTCACGGATTAGTAATTCACTATAGTCACCTGTCAAGGTCATCTGGAAGGCAGATGTGTTCCTTGAACGGCTTAGTCCCAAGCCATAGTGCTGCTGTTCTTCAGCACAGGTCCCCCTGGACGTGGCATTTAGTTCAAGGCTACATAACTCAAAGTGAAGTAATGGTTTGGCTCTCACTCCCAAATTATCTGATCACTGTAGAGCAGACATTGCTGTCTGACCAAATTATCTATCTGGCTTGGCATTCTGGAATGATCAGCTTGATTGGAGAGATACCAAGTATCTGCTTTATATTGGCCTGAATGGACTCTGATGGTGGGCCAAAAACTACCCCACCCAGGACTTCTCTGTTCTTGGGATACAAGTGATGAGTTATTTAAGTTTTGCAATTTTACTGGAAGATTTTACAGGAGTGGGGGCCTCTTAGGAAACGAGACTTACTAGTGGGTCAGAAATTCCTTACAAAAATGACCCTTGGATGGGTTATGTCAGAGCAGCCATGGCCACAGAAAGGGAAGAAGCAAACTCAACTGGGCGTGTAACCAACGTTCAAACCAGTTGTTTTCCAGCCCTCTCTTGTTTCCATTATTCGAGGAAAATAATTTCAAAATATGGATACTTTTGCTATTTAGAAAAGATGCTCTTCAGCATGTATGTCTGTGAAATCAAACCGCTGATGTTCAAGTACATAAGGTTCTTCTTGGTTTCTTAAAAAATTTACACTTCATGTATTCTTTTTTTTGTGGTGACTGAGATTTATTATCATTTATTTACTTCATGTATTCTTGATGCATGGTAGTGCATAAGATTGGGATGTAGGGTGAAACACGCTTATACACAATATATGCTTCCGTGAAGGCTGTTTCTAGTTCTGCTCATAAAACAGACTATACAGAACTTTATTTGATTATGTTGAACAGCAAGGATGAGCTTAGTTTTTCATGGATCTATCCCTCTATTACCATGACCATTAGAATGAGAACCCTGCCCAGCCCTGGATGATGGCAGACTTTCTTTCATGTCACTTGGGGTACTTACAATGCCTTGTTTACCTGAGAAGCTCAGCTTCATCCCTAAAGATACTTATCTGCAGATTTGACAATTAATAAGCTTAAGGAGAGGGTCCTGCTTTCTTGTGCTCCTGCCTCCTTCAACAAATCCTGCCATCATCGTGCACCACCACAACCGACTGAGAGGATGAGCCCGAACTTCTAAATTGTCACATCTGCAGTCAAAACCAGGCCTTAGGATTTGTAATCCCCAAGGCCATTGGCTAAAGGGATTGAAATCCCACAACAAGGGACCTTGAAGATGAACGGCTCAGCACAGGGTCTGCTGACAATGACCCTATGAGCACGAAGGAATATGTTTACCTGCTATAGATGCCCAGCTTTCTGTCTTCACCAGTTCTCATCCAGCCCAACTCAATAGCATTTTGAAAATTAAATAAATGCTTCAAGTGAAAGTAGGAGATATTGTGATTTCTGTAGCCCTTGTGACATAGGTCAGGTCTTGTTTACATGGCTCCTCCAATCTTGCAGAATTGTGAAGTACCCTTTCGTAAAGGTTTGCCATGCAACGGCTTCTATTCCTAGTTGGGGCATGAAAAGAGAGCAAACACTTGTCGTCTTGGGCTCCATCCAGAACGCGGCAGGGTGGCTCTGGAGCTCACTTATTACCACTCGTCCGTCCCATCCACGTGTCACTCTGTTGAGCAAACTGTGTGGTAGTTAAGCATGTCTGGCTTTTTTACTACTTCTCCTGCTAGGTGGCTAGCATCATTGTGGTTTTTTGTTTTTTGCAGGCATGAAACCAGATTCAAGCAACGCATGCTAGAGCTGACAGACACAAACAACATTGCCTACTTATTTCTCTCAGCTGCCAACAGATGGCTGGAGGTCAGGACGGTATGTTCATTGTGTTCCAGACACTTGGTTGAATTAGCTTTCCTCTGAGAGTCAGTACCAGCCTCTATTGTCTGGACTTTTCGGTTTGTTTATGTTCCAAATGAAATTTAACTTATCACAATGTTTTCGTCAGTCACAACAAAAGTAGCCCCCAAGGCAAAAATCATTCTGTGTTCTTTATAGTCTCTGAACTACCCAGTTAATGGGATGGTAAATATTTATATAATGTCAGTTTTTAAAAGAGAGAATTTGAAAAGTGGCCACATATACTCATGTCCTTCGCTGAGCCAGATAGCCTGTAAGGAATGGTGACTTTGTTTTAAGCCAGTGGAGGGTTACGTTAGTATAAAACATCAATGCCTAAGTCATCTATTGTTGTCTTCTGTCCTATGTGACATGGAGAAACAAACACAGACTTTGGCAGTCTATAGACATCATATAGCAGATTAATTTCTTTCACTCCCAGATTCCCCTGCATTTATAAAATAGGAATAAGAATGTACTTCATGGACATGTTACTAACTAACACTGAAAATGGCATAATTTCCCTAGTGTGCTGCTCTGCCTTGACTTGTTTTGTGATAAGATGTCCTGTCAAAAGACAGCTTAGGGGAGAAAGGGGCTTTCTCCAGCTTATGATTCCAGATTACTGCCCTTCATTTTGGGAAACTGAGGAAGAAACTCCAAATATCTAGTCATATGGTAAGAGTAAAAATAAACACATGCATCTATGCTTGCTCGCTTGCTGATGTGTGGCTTAATTTCTCCACTATTTCACATTCCAGGACACCTGCGCAGGGATTGGTGCTCCCCAAAGTGGCATAGACCCATGCACCTCAGTTAACTTGCCATGTCTGTTTCCCCAAGCACACTCACACGGCTACCCAATATAGTCAATACCTCACAGAGACTCTGTTTCCCAGTGATCCCAAGTTGTATCAAACTGACAATTGAAGCTAAGCACCTTCTGTGTTGATTTGTTTCCCCAACAAGATGCAGATTCTTTTTAAAACCCAACCACCAGAGTGGGCAGCTGATAACAAATTTTATGAGGTCAAAATGAAGGTGCCCAAGTTCAAGACTGATCTTACAGTGGATTGCTGTGGATTGAGACAGAGTCTTAGACACCCTGTGTTTTTCACCTACTGTGATTTCTCATTGGTTGACAAAGACTCTACCTCTGTGTTAGTGACTGTAGAGAACTCACTGAGCAACAGAACACAATTGTGTTATACAAAACTTTGAAAGAAGCATTAGTTATGGAAAAGAACTAATAAACCATCTTTCATGTGACTGTGAGGGTTGGAAAAATTAGGACAGAGTGGCTTAGGAATTACAACTGAAATTTAAGTAAACTGTTGCACAAAACCTATAATAAAGCCCAAACATAATTACTAGGCCATCTAGAACAGCATTATTTATACTAAGCTTCTATTTGTTTTCTTTTTTAAAAAAAATCCCTGTTTTTCTCTAAGGGGAATTATCATATCTGAATAGGAGAACTAGCGAATATGCAGAGTGAGTGGATTTTCAGAAGCATAAGGAGATAATGACAACAGCTGCCCATGAGTCTGGTTTTCCTTAGCGTGGAGATCAGGCATGACGTTAGGGGTAAGTCCATTTGCCTTGGACTTGAGGCGTCTGACTATGACTTCTGCCCTTCTCACTTCCCCATGACAGGTTCACAGACAAGTGTAAGACAAGAATATTCATGCAAACCATATGTACAGTTCCTAGAGCCAAAATAAGACATTAGACCCGAGACTGCCAAGAAAGAGGGCGGGGCAAAATAGAAAAGACAACAGCCAAGCCCAAAATGGCTCTATCTGACCCATGATCTTAACCCCCACATGAAAGAGCAATCAAACCTACCTGAGTATAAAGGAACTCAGTTTACCTGAAGGCTAAAGAAGCGATAACATTTTACAAAGGAGAGGATGCTTCTCCGCTCAATCCCATAATTTCCTGACTCCTTGGTTAGACATTTTATAGAGTATATTTGCTAATTTACCTCCTCTTTGCATTTTGTGTATCAAACAGCTTGAGAGTCTCTAGGCCACTTTCACAGTAGAATTCTACCTCAAACACTAATGCAGGGCTGGAGAGATGGCTCAGATGTTGAGAGCACTGGCTGCTATTCCGGTAGACATTGGTTCGATCCCCAGCACCTACAAATCTGCCCACAAATGCCCACAACTCCAGTTCTAGGGAGTCTGATGCCCTTGTTTGGTCCTCAGGTACCAGTCATGCACATGGTACAAAGAAAAACACACAGATGAAACACCCTTACATATAAAATAAAATAATTGAGAACTATATCCTGTAGTTCAAGAGCATATGCCACACAGGTGAATTGTTGAATAACTCAAGCAAACGAATTCTGCTAGGTGAAAATGTATTTCTCCTACATGGCTTCATTACTTCTGGGCATCTAAGGTTGGATCCTCAACACTGTATCCACAACCTCAGCCTCACATAACTGGTTTTCTGTCAGGAAAATGACCACTGAAATCACGATCTCAGAGATGAGAGTATACATTGTCCTCAGCCCCACAGCTAGACACCCTTAGTTTCATAAATCCCCCAAGGGTGGGGAAAAAGTAAGAAAAGCCTTTATTTGGCTCAAAAATTCTTCATTGAGCTTATCTGCACTGTTCACACAGCCCTTCCTGCTCCTCTTATTACCCGGTATCCAGGAGATCAACAAGAATATCTGCTCCCCATGAATATTCTCAAGGTCCTCAGGACAGACATAGCTAACACTGTGGGAAAGGGGTCACTGCTCTGGGTGTTAATTACTCAGGCAGCTTTTCCCGAAGCCTCCAGGAGGACTACAAACCTTCATGTAGGAAGGAAAACGCTTGATTTCAGCCCTTCCCATGGCTCTCCCCCTTACATTTCCTCTTCTTACTTACTTCTTCATTTTAGAGCCTCTCCCATCACCCGTTGCTGCTGGTGGAAAATCCCAGCGAGAAGGAGGGAAAACAGAGCAGAGACTGAATTGGGAAAGGTCCTTGGGCAGCAACCAGCTTTAAAATTCTGTCTAGTAAATTCCTGGTTCTTTTCTTTTTTGCTTTCTCCATTCATGCTGAATGGGAGTTAAGAAAACCTGACACTGAGGAGATGGATCAATAGATAAAGGATCAATAGATAAAGTGCCACTGCATACATCTAAAGGGCAGAGTTTGGACGCTAGGACCACGGGGGTGGGAATTCTCTGTCATCTCAGCACTAGAGAGACAGAGAAGGGATCTCCAGGCAAGCTGGTTATACTAGATGAGTTAGCAAGCTTTGGAGGACTCTGCCTCAGCAAATGCACTTGCACACACACACACACACACACACACACACACACACACACACACACACACAGATACATATATGCAAACACAAACACACACATCATGTACCCCGCATAGACATATGAAAAGATAAGAAGAAACAAAGGAGTTAAGACCATCCAAGTTATTATCTTTCCTTGGTTCTATGGTTTCCGTGTGGAAGATTCCATCTCGCCTACCACATTCCCTTCCTATTTGCTTAGGTTGGGAAAAGCATCAGAAAGGCTTTAGCACATCTGCAGGGGCTGAATCTAAAGGATAAAGTCACTTGACTGGCAAACTAATAGCTAGACTGCGGCCACCCTGCTTGCTTTGGCAGTGGAAGGCACTGTTTTCCTATCAGTGTTGAGTGGCGTGGCCAGGGTTCTGTGTGTGTCCCCAGGGCCTGGCCTTTGAACACAGCGTATGTCCTCCCCTCATCCCTCCACATTAAACAATTCCAGTTCTCTGGCATGCGTGCTTCCCTCTGCAGAAGCAGTGTAAGTCTATCTACAGCGGTGGTTCCAAGGCTTTGTCATGCTGTGTGGTGGACGGCCAAAAGAAAATTCTCACCAGGAAGCCAAAACAAACAAACAACGCAAAAGTCAGTAGGCACGCCGTGCGAAAGTGCAAGTGGTTGGTCAGTCTAGCTTCAGTCTGTTTGGTGGAAGAGCAGAGCTTTCTCCTGCCAGTTCCTGTGGAGACAGGCCTGCAATCGCACTGCAATTTGAGTCCCTCCTATCAGTTCCCAGTTCCCAAGTGCTGGAGAGAAACAAGGTCTAAGGACTGCTTGGAGAAGAGCAGAACCTGCAGTTTCCAGCTGCTACTGATTGCTTACAACACAAATTCTAATTGGTCTTATTAAATATAAACCTTGGGCAAGCTTTATTTGTTATAGCACAAACAAAGCATTACCACGAGTCTGTTTTTTACAGAGAATTACAGTTTTCATTATAAGCCTAATTATAGGTCGGCATCATGGTCTCCCTGAAATCGGGCCAGAAGCTTCTCTCTGGGCAATGGGAATCAAGGGCTTCTGTTCCAGGAACATTGGCTTTACACGATCACGAGAGATTACAATTCCAGGGTGGCTGCGGAGCCAGGTTCATTGGTAAAATCTTGCCTTGGAAACACAAGGACCTGAGTTCAGCTCCGCACTCCACGCAGAACCCATGCGAGAAGACTGGCATGGTGGTATACACTTATCTCAGCACTGAAGAAGTGGAGATAGGCAGATCCCCAGGCTCCCTGGCCAGGCAGTGTAGCTGCATGGTGAGCTCCAAAACGAATATTAAAACAGTGGACAGCACCTGAGGAAGAGTCCCTGAGTGCACACACACACACACACACACACACACACGCATGTACCTGTGCACATGCCAACCAAACATCACACACACACACACAATTTGACACTACACAGATGATTTGGTGTGGTTGGGCTCCTGCTTGAGAATGAGTAATCCACGAGTTCCATGTGTTTATTTTAATTATTTTTAAAACATAAAAAAATTATATGTGTGCATGTGAGTGTGTGTGTACATGTGAATGAAGTGTTTACAGAGACCAGGAAAGGACCTATGATCCCTGGAGCTAGAGTTGTAAGTAGTTGTGAGTCGCCATGTAGGAGCTAAACATTGAGCTTGGGTCCTCTACAAGAACAACAAGTGCTCTTAGCCACTGAGCATCTCTCCGCATCATTGTGAGTCTTTTTAGAAAAGATACCGTGTAATCTGTCCACATAACCACATCATATTGAAACTATGCATTTTATATAGCGCGCTTAAGGGGGAAAGCCTATCGCTGTAAGCATTTTCAAGGTACTCGGGGCTTGTTGGCATTTACACACCTTAAAAGGGGTCAGACGTGATGGGGCTCTGCACTCCGGCAGTTATCACTTCAAGCAAAGCTGGGAGGGGAGAACTGACCGACCAACTGGGATGCGGTTACTGTTAGTAATGGCTATGTCAGAAGCAGCAATCGAAGAGGAATTTGCTACTCAGTAATAGTCATTGCCTCGAGAGGTCTGTTCTGTATGAGTGCTTGTTACATTTTTTATGTCTTACGTCATGGTTTGACCTCTGGTATTCTATGATGTACACAGGTTTTTATAGCTTACTTCAAACATTCGAAAATTATTCATAACTAAAAACAATCTCAATTCCCAGGGGTGGGGAAGCCTAACTATGACTCCATTTCTTTTAATGTTTTGGTGACTTAGGCATAGTTTCTAGTTTTCACAGAAATTTCGAGTCAAAGGCATCTAAATTAGTTACTTGAGTTCACTAGCTCCTAACTGGCAAAGCTAGCATTTGACCAGTCTCTGATGTCAAGGCTGGACTCATGGTCAGCTCTGCAACAGAGGGGTGTTCTATAACTGTTTTGATACAGGTACCAGTGTGCACAGGGATCAGCTGGAGACACTTCCTTCTTTGATTTTAGCACAGTAAAGATTTTATTATTATTATTGAAGTCTTATCATCCAGTGATTTGATGTTGTATAGAGGGATTGGAGCTCTCTCTAGCCACAGAAGGAATTCCCCAATTGCCTGTGAGTTATGATAAGAAAGACACCAACGTCTGAAAGTCTCCCTGTGTCTAGGACAAGTGAGACATGGGATACATAAGGCAGAAAAATCCCCCAGGAAGTTGGGAAATGGCATTATAAGGGGTGTGAGGAGATGGGCAGATGTGATTTAGTTGAATCCAAGGCTGACCTTCATGAATTTATTTTTTGTAAGTTTCTCAAAAGGACTTATCGTTGAGTCATAGAAAAGTCTGAAGCTTTAAGACATGCATGTACTTGTAACTTACGAGCAAACCCAGCCCTTATTATCATCTCTCTACATGATCTGCAAATCTCATGTCCCAGACATAGACACAGTTGGCGAAACGTTCAGCTCCAGATCCCAACGTGCACCAGAGACTCCTTTGTGCAAGGGCTTCATTCTGACACACAGGAGTCTATGGTAACCTTTACATATGCGTATGTGAAATCTGAGCTAGGAAATAGCTGTTTGTCTGTCAGGAAAGCATGCGTATGAAAGATGGGGGACTAAATATGATCCTGCTTGTGACAACAACCACAGTTCTCCACAGGTAACCTATCTCTCCCCTGAGAGATACAATTCCACTCTCCAGTCTGACCTCCATGTTGCAAGTCTTCCTTACCCCACCTCCGCCGAGTCGTTCATCTGAAGCTTGAGTAGACACTCACGCGTGGTGTGCTTTGCACTGACTGGTCACTCTCTCTCAGACGGTTGACATCCTTACTTTAACCACTGTGGGATCATGAGACCTTGTCCCTTGTTTCTCCCCTTTGCAGGACTACCTGGGAGCCTGCATTGTCCTCACGGCCTCCATTGCATCCATAAGTACTGGGTCTTCCAACTCTGGACTGGTGGGCTTGGGCCTTCTGTACGCCCTCACGGTAGGTACTGACAAAATATCTTTCTTTCCATGAGATGCTGGAGGGACGGTCCACAGTAATTATCAACTCTCGTTCATGGGCACGAGTAAAATTTTGAATTTATAACATGACATTTACACACAATAGAAGATATGAACCCAAAGCTAACGTTTTAGGACAGCTTAGATTGATATCTCTCCTTTTTATTTTAAAGTTTTATTTCATTTTTAATTATGTGTACTGTGCCTGTGTGCACACAGAGATGCAGGTGCTCACGGAGGCCAGAAGAGGGTGTCGGAGCCCCTAGAGCTGGAGCTCCAAGCAGCTGAGAACCAACCAGCATGAGTGCTGTGGTTCAAACTCCCCTCTGCAAAAGCATTATGTACTTTTAATTGCTGAGCCCTTCTCCCACTGTGCCCTTTCTCTTTGGAGGTGTCTTTATGTGTTCATGTGTGTGAGCAGGTTATTTATAAGTGTGCTCACGTGTGCCTGTGGAGATCAGAGGTTGATGTCGAGTGCCCTCCTCCATCCCTACTTTTTTGAGAAAAGGTCTCTCCCCGAACCTGGAGCTTGCTGATTTGGCTAGACTTGCTGGTCAACAAGCCCCAGGAATTCTCCTGCCTCTGCCTCCCCAGTGCTGAAGTTACAGACTCACACCACTATACCCAGCTTCTTATGTGGGTGCTGAGGAGCCAAACCCATGCCTTCAAGCTTCTATGGAAAGCTCTCTGCAGACTGAAGCATCTCCCAGTCCCTTCGATTCCTTTCTGGCATCAATACTAGTTTCTAAGAACTTCTCAAATCCCACAGGCATCCTGTTCTTGGAGGTGTTTGAGATCCCTGTCTTGTTTTGTTTGCATCACAATTGGGGCACTAAAAAGGGCATGGATACAAATGAGACATGCACATGAATGGAATCAGTTCTCCGCTATGTAGGGGAATCAGAGGGCGGGTCATAAAAGAGAGACATGGGAGGCCTTTGAAAAATACACACCTCTACCGACGTCTCACGATACCCTCCCTGTGTCTGCTGGCCTGCAGTACTTAGGAACTGAACTGTCTGATGGACACTGTATGGGTCATTCTGGCCAGATGTTCAGTGATCGTGAGAATTACTTACTTACTTTAAATGTGACCACTTTTGTCACCTGGTACAGATAACCAATTATTTGAATTGGGTTGTGAGGAACTTGGCTGACCTGGAGGTCCAGATGGGCGCAGTGAAGAAAGTGAACAGTTTCTTGACTATGGAGTCTGAGAACTACGAAGGCACCATGGGTACTGTGCACATGACGGCTCTGGGAACCTTGTGTTGGCTTTGCTTTGTCGTTACCGAGAGACTCCCTTCTCTTCTGGGTTTACGTTCCTCCCTTTCTTTCCTTCCTACTTTTGTTTACTTATTTATTTACTTCTGTATCCTTGGAGTTTGGGGTTGTGAGACATGTTATAGCTATGTAGCCCAGGCTAGCCTTAAGCTCAAGATTCTCCTGACTTGGTCTTCTGAGAGCTGACACATGTAAGCACGCACTACACCACCTCTCCTATTGATATTGCTTGATTCACCAGCTGAGAAGAAGCAAAATTTAGTCTTAGATACAAGTAGGCTCTAAGTAGACATTATTCGATACTATTTAGAAATAATTGTAAATGTATTGGGGCCTTATTACATTGTATTCTCTTTCTTATAGCTTTAACTTAGACATCAAGAAACTTGAAAGTACTAAACAAGATTCTTAATTCTATTAGAATAACTGCCCAGAAAGTTGATAATAGACACAGTATGGTCTTTATTAGATGCAAATCTCAATCAAAATGCATTTTTTTTGCCTAAGCCATTCAGTGGCTTTCTAGCTGGTAAAGCACATGGTCCCGGTTATAGCTGAGGCCACTAAGTGACTCTCGCCACCTGCCCCATCCATTTCTCACCACCCACCTACTTCCTCCCCAGACACAATTTTGGATGTCCCAGAATGCTTTGCTCTTGCCTCCCCATGTGGCTGTCCCCTCAGAACTGCAGATGCTAACTTCTTGTCTGCCTCCCAGGGATACAGAAAGCCATGTCTTTTATCTTTATGTAAATAACTCATACTCTCCCATTAGAAACTTCAGGTGTTTAAGGATCCACTTACATGGACATCAATTGACAAATGAACTCTCTTTACTTAGCCTGAATAGCATTTAATGCTGGGAAACTGAGGAGATGGGATGATGTTAACACCTACCCCCTCCTACAAATTAAAATTGTACTGCACAAGAAAGACAGGAAAGTGGGAGGGGAGCTAGATAGAAAAGTGCAGGGGTCACCAGGAGTGGAAGGCAGCCAAGCAAAAGTTACAGTGAGGAATGATCGCAACACATTGTGTATCTATGCAGAAGTTTCAAAAACTAACCTTTAAAGAAAGAAAATAACTCAAAAATCTTAAAATTCTCAATCACCATTGTTTACACTGAATGCAATTTAAATTTAAAAACTAAGCCACCATAGTTTGTTTCAGTATTACAAAGAATCTAGGGAAAATAGTGTGTGTGTGTGTATGCATTGTAAACGTTATTATTCCTGGAAATCGTACACATATTTAAGTGTGTATTTCTTTCTTCCTCTGTCTCTTAACTACCTTTGTCTATTCTACTACTCCAGATCCCTCCCAAGTCCCAGAGCATTGGCCACAGGAAGGCGAGATCAGGATTCATGATCTATGTGTCAGATATGAAAATAACCTGAAGCCTGTTCTGAAACACGTCAAGGCTTACATCAAGCCTGGGCAGAAGGTATGGGATTCACCACCGTCTGGTTATCTGTATTCATCTCTGGTGGAGGCTCTAGCACCCCGTGAGCACCCACCAGAGTGTCCAGACCCAGACTCACGTTCCACATACACTGCATAAAAGTGGAAGGGAGAAAGGGGGTCCAAGCAGGACACCGAATGCTCCCTACATTCCTCTGCCCTTCATTAACCCCTCATCAAAATCAGGATGGTCAACACCAGGCACACTGTTGAAAATTTCTGATTTCTGGCTTGGAGCTATACTAGGCATCGCCTCCATGACCTTTGCCTCCATTCTAGATCTGCTCTAAAATGACTTCTTTTAATTCCTGTCTTTAATATAATATGTGTGGGGAATTCTTATAAATCCATTCATTATAAACCATGCTTATAAACCTGTCTTTGCTCAGCTAAAATTGGGCACTTGTGTAAAGGTCCAGCTATAAATTGGTTTGAAATGAAGCCCTAAATGGGAAACAACATAGCCATACAGAAAAAAAAAATAGGAGGCAATCATTACTTCAATGAGGACTCTATTTTTATCATAATTCATGATAAGAAAATTGTGATGTAATTTTTTGAGCAAGTTTATACTTTTCCCATGATACCTTGACTAAGTTAGAAATACCTCCATCCGTTTCATGCCTTTGTCTGAGTCTTGACTGCTCTTGCTTTTCCCAGGTGGGCATTTGTGGTCGTACTGGAAGTGGGAAGTCGTCCTTATCTCTGGCGTTCTTCAGAATGGTCGACATATTTGATGGTGAGTTGTGAACTGAGATTTTGTCAACCAGGTGACCTTTTGTGGCCTAGTGTGACAACCTGGACTCATTCAGTACTCAGGACCTACAGAGTGGGAAGAGACACTGACTCCTGCTTTCCCATGAGACACTGTCCTGTAGGTTTCACATGCACCCCAGTGTGTGCACCTGTGCTTGTGCAACACACACATGCACACGCACTAAAGAAATAAAATACTTTACAAATAATAGAGCCCAATCAATTTACCCCCTTCTGCACAAATAAACAGCACATATTCATCAGGACTTCATATCCGGCACATGCGTCGAGGCAGGCACCCCAGACAACAAAAGAACATAGAACTGGGAAAATAAAATGATCATCCAAAAGAAAGGCCTAGAGACAGCTGCCAGTGGGTTGTAATGAACTTCCAGAATGAACACAGTCACCACACTGAACATCAACAGACGACAGTGAAATTTGGAAGGAAAAGGAAGGGAAAGGTTGGTTTGTTCTCCCCCAGATTAAAAAAAGAAAAAGTCTTTCTCTACTGAAGGAAAAAGAAAGCACACAGAAATAAGTAACCTTCACTTATAATTTAGTCATGTGACTTTTGTAGCTGTGTTCTTAATGACACCGTTTAAGGATGCTGAAATATTTTGTGTGTAAACAAATCTTGCTGCAAAATGCTAAATTCACGACCACAATATTCGAATATTTATTTCCTATAACAGCAGAGATCATTTAATCTTTGTTTTAGAAAAGTAATATGTCATATTATTTAGTTTACCAAGTGGCTATAAACAAATCAACACATAAGCCATTCCTGATGAAAGGGACTCCAGCAATGACCCTGACATTTAGCCCAGTAAATGATGGCTACTACTGTGTCCATTGACTATGGTGATAGTTACAGTACTTGGTATTTTTATTACACTTGATAACTTATGTAATTTACAAAACAACTCTGTGAGAGAAAAGCTCAGTTTGTGAGCAACAAAACTGAACTGTAGCTGGGCATGGTGGTGCACGCCTTTAATTCCAGCCTTCAGGAGACAGAGGCTGGTGAATCTCTGTGAGTTTGAGGTCAACCTGGTCTACATAGTGAGTTATGGGACAGCCGGAGCTACATAATGGAGAGAACGGTCTCAAAATATGTGAGTGTGTGTGTGTGTGTGTGTGTATAACATATATGCACATACACCTTTATGTACACACACACACACACACACACACACACACACACACACACACACACATATATATGAACCATAGAAGTCAGAATGGAGGAAGGTTAAAATTCGGTGGCATAGTAAGCATTCACCAGCAGGTTAGTGAGGTTAGTGGTTTGTTCATTCCCTGGTGGGCAATGCCTTCAGCAGAGTTTGTGTTTCTGGGCAATTATACAGTTCAAAGACAGCTGATGGATTGTTTTCACTTAGCAAAACTGTGATTATGGCTGAGCTTGTTTGGTTAGCCTGCTCCTCAAGCATCTCCAAAGGTGACCTTAGACCTCCTGAGAACCATAACTAACTTGAGACCCTTTTAGTAGCAGGCATTGGTTAATATGCTAATAGATGCCATGTTGTCCCTGAAAGAAACCACTTACGCTCATCTTTGCTTCTCCTTGAATAAAGTCCCTGCTTATTACTAAGTGGGCCAACACCACCATTCTGAGATCATATTTGTCTCACAAGGAACACTGTCTTTGCATGACAAGGATGAGGAAATTAACCTCTGGTAAAGGGGACGTAAAGAATGTGTAGCCCTGTAAGTCTACAGGCAGTATTGGCTACAATTGGTAAATCTGATCTCATGTCGGAATTTGCTTTCCTGTTCATAATGCCTTGTGCCTTACAGCCATGGGTGACAGCCCAAAGGCTTTGTCTTCAAGAAGTTTGTATGTATGGAGCTAGACAATAAAAATTAAATAAATACATACATGATGTCTGATTCCAACAAATCCCATAAAACAAGGAGAGGTAAAGGCATTCTAGAAGAAACAGTATCCAAAGGAGAAAAGTGATTTTGTCTCTCATGGCCGAATACGGAATAGTAACAGAACATTCCAGAACATTCCTTCAGGGGAAAATATGTCAGAAAGACAAATCTCCCCAGAAGTGTACATTTTGTTAGAGACAGATGTTTCTAATTCTTTAATGGGAAGTTTTACATTCTGTGTTTCAACCCAGAACTTGGAAAAAGATTTTATTACTTCATTCATTGTGGAGCTGCAACTGAGTCCAGGGCCTCATGGCCAGGCAAAGGTGGAAGAGAGAAGGGGAGAACAATTTTAATTATTAAATGAATGAAACTCTCTCTCATGAGTTTGCTACATGTCTGTGGCGTTTATTTTTCTGTAACAGGAAAGATAGTCATTGATGGGATAGATATTTCCAAATTGCCCCTGCACACACTACGCTCTAGACTGTCCATCATTCTCCAGGACCCGATCCTGTTCAGCGGCTCTATCAGGTGAGTGCTCTAATTTGCTGACTTTATCAAGATGAGAAAGCTGATCACGCTGCCCCATAACTGGAATAGAAGCGCCCAGGTGTGATAGCCTAGACGTGTGCTTTGAGCTCTCTCCTATTCAATTCTATAAAGCTCACAGTGACTGACAACGTTTTTGAGGTGTCCCGCCCCACAGACACCTGTCTGGTTCCTGTGTGTTGGTCCTGAGCTTAGAGGATAATGCAGATCATCTCGATCTGCCTCCCTGCCTCTCACAACTTTTGCTCTCCTCTAAGATCACTTGGACAAAGTGGCTCCAGGGTTCTCCTGCCCTGGTTTGTCATTTCCCATAGATCAGTAAAAAGTTTAAAACAGCTGGAGATAATTACTCTCCCAGTAGCTGCTTTTAATCCTCAGAAAATCCTTTGGGGTCATATTATTATCTCCACGTTACAAATGATTGTGTTGAACCTCAAAGCTGTTGTGGCTTTCCCACGTTCCTATTCTGTTTAAGTGGTAGAATTGCCATCCAGTAGCAGACTTTCTGAGTCCAGGGTCTACCAAGACATCTACGGGATCATTGGATGGGTGGGGGAGGTGTGGCTGTGTGTGTACGTCTGGCTTGTTTTGTTTTGCTTTGTTTTTGTCTTTCTCCCCTGACTCCCTTTCCTGCCATCGCTTAATTACAAAGAAGTATTTGCTCCCTCCATTCAAGAATTATTATTTATATTGAAGAAAAACATGTATGAACTATTATTCATTATTCACCTGTAAGATTTCTTTAATTAAAAGTTCTAGTGGTCCAGCCTTAGACAAAGAACTGTTGGGTAACCAAGGAGAGTGGGGTAGAGTATTCCTTGGGAATTAATTATCCAATATGAGGTGGTCATCCCTAGAAACATATGCATGCAAGTAACATCATATGGACTGAGCAGGTTGTGTTTTTATATTTCTATATACACCTATATGTATAAACACATACATATGCATACATACATACAAACAGACAGGCAATTAAAGAAATATAGGCCATGAATGTGAGAGTCAGAAGGGGGATATCCATATGGGAAAGTTGGCAGGAGGAAAGAGTAATGAAGAAATTATGTAATTATATTTTCATTTTAAAAGTAAAACTATTTTTAAAAAGTTCTAGATGCACCAAGTTATTTAGCAGTAATATATCCACTTGTATCTCTGCTATACTCCAAATTCTTCTAATGTGTATTACATATTCCCATATAGACTTAAGTGTTTAACATCAGTCCTATGGGATAGTTACTAGACAGTATTTGGGTTATACTAAGCATGATAAAGATTCAGGAAATAACATTGGTCATATTATATTATATATGCAAATATGCCTGGTAATGTCAAAAATGTTTGGGCTAACATTAAAGGTCACTAACATTAAAGGTCATTTATACATTCATCACTAAAGTACAGATTTTAGATTTGCTCTGAGCTGAGCCCTGTCCTGGTGATGAATATATTGTCTAGTGTTTATTATTGACTGATAAGCAGAGATCTTTCCTTACAGGTTCAACTTGGATCCCGAGTGCAAATGCACAGATGACAGGCTGTGGGAGGCTCTGGAAATCGCCCAGCTGAAGAACATGGTGAAATCTCTGCCAGGAGGCCTAGGTACACCTTCCATTAATTAGTTACTTAGAACTACACAACTGACTTCACATGCCTCTAGCTCCTGGCTCAGTAGGGCGGCCTAGTTCTAGAGCCAATTTTTTTATCTAAAAAAATTATTTATTTTTGTTTATGTGAACCTGTTTGTCTGTATGTGTATCATGTGCATGCAGCCAGTGCTCACAAAGGCCTGAAGAGGAGTTATAGGAGGTTATGAGCCATCATGTAGGTGCTGGAAAAAAACAGGTCCCTTGCAAGGGAAGACAGTGCTCTTAACTGCTGAGCCATGTCTCAGCCCTTATCTACTTTGGTTGTTTGTTTTAATAGAGTTACAGTAGTACTGGAGATGAAAATGAACTCAATCCCCATCCACTGTGACAGTACAGATTAGCGGGGTGATAGAACAGAAAGAGAAGTGGAATTGGGCTTGACATATTCTGCTGCTTCTCAAGCCCTTCCACACATTAGCTAAATGTGACGTTGGACAAACCATTTGCTCTCCCTAGGCCACAGGTAGATAAGTTCCACAGTCTCCTGGGAGAACTGGGTTAAATAATTCAGCGATTCCCAAGGTCTTTTGGCCTTGCAAATGTCCTAGCAGTATTTCTTAGATGTTAGGACACAATTCTCCACATGTTGTCACAGAGAAGATGAACCAGCCTTATCTTTTCTCTGACTCTCAGGATGCCATCTCTTCAACAGCACACCAGGCTAGTCATGCATATGTCGTGTTTTTCCTGATCCCTCTCAGCCCTCCAAAAGTTACTAACTATTCTTAGTGAGTCTCTTGCTTATCCTGCCTCAGATGCCACTGTCACTGAAGGTGGGGAAAACTTCAGCGTTGGGCAGAGGCAGCTGTTTTGCTTGGCCAGGGCCTTCGTGCGAAAAAGCAGTATACTCATCATGGACGAAGCCACGGCCTCCATTGACATGGCCACGGTAAGTTTCCACCTCTGCTGTGAAAGCCAGTGTGTTGGAAATGCATTGGAAAATGGCAGCGAATTCTTTTTTTTTTAATATTTATTTATTATGTATACAATATTCTGTCTGTGTGTATGCCTGCAGGCCAGAAGAGGGCACCAGACCCCATTTCAGGTGGTTGTGAGCCACCATGTGGTTGCTGGGAATTGAACTCAGAACCTTTAGAGGAGCAGGCAATGCTCTTAACCTCTGAGCCATCTCTCCAGCCTGGCAGCGAATTCTTCTAACTGGGTTCTGAATCCTCGGTTTTATCGTTGCAAATGACTCCCCAACCAACTCCTTGATCAACCAAAAGGAGTTTCTGTTACCAAGACTCACTTTTAATAATCCACACTAGGACTGGAGACTCATTGATTAAAAAACAAACTCAACATTCATCCACTGGGAGATTACAGATTAGTGGGATGATAGAACACACAAAAAAAGTGGAATTAAGGTTGGGATATTCTATTTTTTCTTACTTCCCACTACACACTGACTGACTGTAACCTTGTACAAGCAACTTGACCTTGTCTCTTAACCTCTCCTTAACCCTTTCATTTGACATGAATTCAGACTACTAAAACTGTTGAGAAGAAATAAGAAATAAGGACCAGATACCTATTTGTACATACACATACACACACACACACACACACACACACACACACACACACACACACCACACAAACATGAGGGGGTGGACATTATGAAGTCATCATCTATATTATACACCATAGAGTCAATCAAGCAAACAAGCATGTCTTTAACCCAAGCAATTGACCACATTTCTTTGTAATGGAAATGTTGGAAATCTATCAACATATTTGCAATATGTGACTTTATAATTGACTGTGTTTATTGTGCCAAGAAATGGATGGAGAAAAGGTAAGTACCATGGAGGACAGAGAGAAGAGGGACCCCGGGCACATCGTTGGGGGAATGAACATTAGTACAGCTGTTTTGAAAAACATAGGGAATCTCCTCAAAAACAAAAATAGATCTACCGTATGACCCAGCAAACCCACTACTGGGTGTACTTCAAAAGGACTCAGACTGTAATAGACAGGTGTCCACATGGCCTTGCTCCCCTCAACATTATTGTGTGTGTGTAGAAAGGCAAATAATAAGAATGTGCTGTGTAGAGATCATGGGATGCCATGCAGCCTTTGAGAAGGGGGTCACTCTGCCACTTGTGACAGTGTGGTTGGAACTGGAGGGCACTGTGCTAATGATCCAAGTCACAGGAAGACAAATTCTGTATGGCTTCCCTGATAGAGAATCTAAGAGAAATCAATATCATGGAGACAAAGCAGAGCTGTTGGTATGGAGCTCATGGAGGGATTACCTAGGGGAGAAAGGAAAGAGAGGGAAGGGGAAAGAGGCTGTTTAGCAGAGGTCTCAGCCTGGAAGACTCAGCAGGACCAGATCTTTATTTTCTATACCTCCCCAGGTGTCATATTCCAGGGTTCAGCGGATGAGAACAGTGTGCTGGAGAAAGGAATAAGGGCACTGGTCATGAGAACTCAGCTGCGGAATATAAACCTCTTTTCAGTACACCGCAATAGCTACAGCCATCCATTGGCTTCAACAATTTGTATTGTTAAGATGAATAATGGCTTGAGTTAAGAATTGCCTTCCCCGTGTACTCATGGGAAAGGCCAGAGCCTTTACATCCCTAACTCCATGCTGCTTTCTTGCTACTCACTTCAGACTGGGTGAAATGACTCCCAAATAAAACCATTTCAAGATTGTTAAGGACCAACCATATATGAAGGTGTTAATTTGACTCTTTTCCTCCTCCTTGCTCCCTACCCCAGTGTCCTAAGTTAGAGGGTCACTGTGTAATCCTGGCTGGCCTGAAACTCACTATCCTGCCCAAGCTGGCCTCAAATTTGCAATCCTCCTGCCTTGGCCTCCTTAGAGCTAGGGTTACAAACAAACCACTATACCTGGATTCACATCTTTTTTTTTTACCTATTAAAAAAAATCAAAGTACAGTTCCAAGTTACATAACATCGCAATTAACATAGTATAAATAACAAAATGGCCTATGATTGAAAGTAACACAAAATTGGTGTTACCAGTCAGGTTCAAGGACATCTGCTTCAGCACGGCAGAGAGCAGGTGAGGGAGTGAGAGTCAGGACTCAGGCATCACCAAGCAGTCGGAATGAGATGCGGGGGTAACTGGGTCTTCCTGTAGGAGTGAGGCAGACCCTTCACCCATAGCGCTTTTCAGACATAATGATAACCATAGTTTAGAATGTGAAGAGAAGTATTTCTGTCTTAAACATTCCGTATGGGTCAAAAGTGCAAATGTTGGCATAGACTTCGATTTCTCTTTGCTTGCCAAGTCAAAGGTTAGTGCCAGGGTAGGCTTTGCTTAGCTTCAGTCATATGCTGCTTGTGGTCAAATAGAAGCAAGCGCTTGCGCTCCCAGGCTTCTGTGGTTCGTTTTCTCCTTTGAGTTCCTGGCAAATCTCTAAGTCAGAAGGACCGCTGAGCTATCCTTTTCAGTTAGCATGGATCTCATCATGGCACTTTCAGACATAAATGCCACCACTGTCCTTCCTTCTTATTCTTGCCCATCCCCCCGCTGCCATTACCTATCCTCCCCCCACACACACACTTCCGCTTCCTCCAAGGTCTTCCCTTCTGCTTTCAACTCACGGTGCATCCCATTACTCCCACCCCCAGCCCCTAAGATCTTCCTCTGGGGCTGCAGAGCTGCCCATCAGTGAGGAGCCCGCCCTGAGAGTTTGGTGCCCTCTTCTGGCTTCTGTGGGTGCCTGCACACTCTCAGCATAAATGCACATGGCATGCACATGGAGAAAAAAATGTTTTAAATAAATTATTTTTTTAAGAAAGATATCTTCCTTCTTTCTCACGGTCCCCTTTCTACTTAGGACTACTGACTCTCCTTGCATTTTGAAGACATTTCCAAAACCCAGCCTGCTACTACTTGCGCTTCCTCCTTAACACCACAGAAACCTTGGAGTCAGCAAGCTTAGAAGGAACTAGGCAGTGGAGTATCAATCTTGGCGTATAAGATGCTTTGACGACAGAAAATAGGCTCCTGAGAATTAAACCTTTCCTTTTCCTTTCGGCAGGAAAACATTTTGCAGAAGGTGGTAATGACAGCCTTTGCGGACCGCACCGTCGTGACCATAGCTGTAAGTGACAGGCGTGGGGTCTCATCCCTTCTTTGTAGCTCGGGTTCCTAAGTTCCATTCCCAATTTAACTAATATTTATATACACTTTCTCTATTTCTACTCATTTACCCGTTTTAAAGCAGAAGACAATGAGATGCCCGTGGCATGGGGAGGCAATGTCCCTTCCTTAGGTAGCAGTGATTAGGTTGATGAGTCAGTTAGCCCCAGTTTGATAGCTTGCAAGGGCATTAGTTTTCTGACTCTCCCTTGTGTTTGGCGGGATCTTTGCTCTCACTGCAGCCCCCTGAAGACTGTTCTGGAAACGCTCTTCCATTCTTCCCTCGCTGACGCTCTTCTCTCTATGGCTCTCTCCTCCAGCACCGCGTCTCTTCTATTGTGGACGCAGACCTTGTTTTAGTCTTTTCGGAGGGTATTTTAGTGGAGTGTGACACTGCTCCAAACTTGCTCGAACACAAGAATGGCCTTTTCTCTACTTTGGTGATGACCAACAAGTAGATCACCGTGCTCTGCTCTTCCGAGTGCCTCGTTCTCTGGTAGATGTCTGAGCAGACTCGCCCGTGCCTGCTTAAGGCAGAGCTGATGCTGCTACTGAAGGGGGTGCTGGGGGCGGGGCAGGCGACTAACCATGGGTGTGGCCACACAGGTCAGCTGGCCCAAGTGTTTGCATCGTGTGATACTGGCAGGGGAGCCTGCTTGTGTTTACAAAGACAGCATTTAAGAAGCAGGAAGCAGGTTTCCCTCTGTGCTAAGTTGATTTGAATCTCTTTCCTAGTCACCCTTAAAAATGCTTCGTGTATTACCTGCATTAAGTAAATTAAAATATCACTTAGTGTAACTGCTGGGGAACCTGAGCTGGTGAGGAGTAACACTTGCTACTCTTGGGAGAAAGCCACCCACTGAAGGGCATCTTTCTCAAGCTCCAGAAAGTGACTACCCTTGGGGCTCCAGTCGAAAGAAATGCCATTTTCTCTAATTTTCCTGATAAGCTCTGTGGTTCCTCTGTCCTGAAGAGGGGCTCACGGGTTCATTCTCACCACAGTAAATGATCTAAGAGGCTAGAGAACCAGCTGATGTGAATACGGTTCAAGCATTGTCTCACTAGAGACATCTAGGGAGAATTCCCTGTTGCCCCTTCATGAGTGCTAGGAGAGAGGATTGCCAGACCCTTGCTACCCCAGGAGACCAAGTCTCTGCTCTGCATGAAGCATGGTGGTTGTGGTGGTCAGTCCCATGAAGTCTTTATCTTGAAGCTTACTTGATCATGATTTATATCTTTAAATGAAAAATTGCCTTGTTTTTTAACCTAATTTCTAACTGTATTTGTGAACTACTTTTCACTGTGCACATCTTATTGTGGAGGTCACTAAACTCCCAGCATCTCCCACACACCTAAAGGTCACAGAATGAGGCATGGCTGCAGAAGCCTGTGCTACCCAAGTGGCTCTCCTTGATGATAGCCCTTGCCATAGGATCCTTGAAGAATGAGCGACATCTCTGCTAACATTTCTCTCTCTGCCTAGAAGTTCCCCTGTGACTTTAGTTAACTGCCACTGAAGCATTAAAATCTCTTTTAAAAATATGTGTTTTCCCAGCTTCTCAAAAGAGCCATCACATACCAGATTAGTTCCTGGTATTTATTTATGGAAACGAGTTATTCCTCGCTCTCCATTGGATTAATTTCTCTGGAGCATTTTGAGATTTTCTTCAACACTAACTGATCCCACACTTTTTCAACAACAACAAGAAATTGTGTGGATCAATGGAGTAAACACAAATGATACTTATTTCTGCTGGCTAAGATTTTTCAATGTTCTTACAATATTAGTAAACATTATTTTTGACTGTTATAGTAATGTTTATAAAACTGTCTTCACAGACATAAAAGCCAAATTCTTTTTTAAGCACCTCTGATATGGCTATTGAAGAAATACTATTTTTTCTGAAGAGAAAATGCATCAAGAGCTATAAAGTGATTTGCTACGTTTATTCCTTCCAAATGCGTGGGGGTGCACATGGCTCTGCTCTTTTCTCAAAGATGGCATTTCCCTCCAGCTTCTGACAAATTCCTAAAAATAGCTGTGGGTGACTACTGAAGACTTGAAAAGTGGCTAGTGGCGTGTGAGATTCACCATGTGTCTAAAACACATCACGCATCTCAAACAGCAAGAACAGAAGAATGTAAACAGACTTGTGAAGATTTTTATGTTGTTTTCACATCAAAATGCTAACACAGAGAACATATTGAGGATATGTATTGTATGTATGTATTGTATATATGTATGTATGTATTGTATGTTTGTATGTATTGCATGTATGTACTAGAGTTGATTTCAACTGCTCGTTGCAACTTTCAAAATGCATCTCCCAGCAAATTTAAAACTGCATGAGGCTGCCTTTAGATTTTTGTGGGATAGGCAAGAATAAACACCAGCACAGAGAGTTTTTCTTCAAAACCAACAGGAGAATTCCTAACAGCAGCTGGCAGTGATCATCTGCTTACATGTGCCAGAAAAGGTGTGCTGTGTCCACACAAATTATCTCCCATTGTGCTGGAAGGCGGGGCCACCGCCGCCATCATTATAGGTGCAAAGCTGCAGCATGCATGGTTGGGATGCTGATGCCGATTGCCTAGGTAACAGGTGTGGGAGCTGGAGCATGAGCTGGTCTGACATCAGAGTCTGCTCACATACGTTATTACATTACTCATCGAGGTTGGTGACTACCCAAGGTAGCCAGGTCTGGTCGCAGGATGCAAACACTTTGCCCCCTGAAGCTAGAAAAACCTGTCTCAATAATGATTCCACAATGATTATTCCGGTAGTTATCTAGGTCATCTCTCCATTTTTCTTCATCTGTCTGAACCCTGATGACATCCCTGATAAAGGGAGAGAGGGAAGACCCACTGCTGAAGAACATGTTTAATGATTCATGATTACACACTGCATGCTCAAAGTAAAGAAGTAACCATGCATGACCAGCCTGTGAAGTGTTCATAGTAATTGCTTTGACCCATGTGTTCAAATTCATAACAAATATTCTTGGGTTTTTTTTTTAATGTCTGTTCGCACAGCACCGAGTCCATACCATTTTGACGGCAGACTTGGTTATCGTGATGAAGCGAGGAAACATTTTGGAATATGACACCCCAGAAAGCCTCTTGGCCCAGGAAGATGGGGTGTTTGCCTCGTTCGTTCGTGCGGACATGTGAGGGGATGCCTTTGCAGTACTGCTCAGATTCAAGCGCCTGCAGTCAGCCCACCGAGGGAGCCTCACCTTGACCTTCATAGGGCGGCGCCCTAAACTTCAGCGGATTTCTGTATGGAAAGCTAAGGTCTCTGCTTCATGCTTGGTGTAACCGTTTCCTGAGATACACTTCCTGTAGGTTCATCATTGGCTTATTTTTCTAATGACCAGGCCAGGTTAGAATAGTAGGCTAGGTTAACACATGCAGGCTACCATAAGAGGTGAGTCAATTTGAGTTAAGCCTGGTCAATGTCTGTCACACATGGGAGCTGAGGTGAGTCCTCTGTATAACCACACTGCCTTGTGTCAGGGCCCATGTAGGAAAAGAATAAAAAAATTCATTTTCTAATGAAATACTCAAGGTCATGATCAACCTTAGGAGAGTATTTTCTATGCATTAGTAATATTTTTTTAAAATTTTTCCCCTTTAAGTAATTTCCTTCACCAAAAATGATCACATTTTTGGCACCTCTGTAAAGCCAGCCTCTTCCAAGAGAAAGATCACAGCAAGGGGTTGAGTATTTGAAAACTTTATACATGTCTCTAATTTCCTCTGTCCAATAAGGAGAAAGTTCAAGTTAGCTTCCATCCTTCAGTGATGGGTCAGTGAAGCTTTTTGGAGTTTAGTTCTTTATCAGTCAGGTAATGGCTCTGAACCCTGAAATACTGCTATTCAGGACTCAAAAAATATAGGTAAATGGCCTTATCTATCACACACACATGCACGCACTCTCTCTGTCTCGCTCTCTTTTTCTCTGTATCTATCTATCTATCTATCTATCTATCTATCTATCTATCTATCTATCTATCTATCTATCCACATATATAATTTTCATGCCACATCTTAGCTGTATGCTAATCTCGGCAAGTACACATTCCTCCAGGGTACCAGATTCCCTACAATACTTTTCTGTGGGAGAGTTACATAGGTAGTGAGTGCTTATCTGTCCTTGACAAGTTTCACCCATAGACGTTGATGACACGCATGTGGCCATTTGTCCTGTTCTAATTTTAGTGCACAAGAGTGTACCAGAAATCTGCAGGCTATTGGTGTCCTATTTTACCAAGATGCTAGTTAGTAAAGTCTAGCTTGCTGGATATTTGTTTCGCTGTTATTCTAGCTAAACTCTTGCCCATCTGATACAAGCATTGCTGAATTTCATATCAGAGTCTTCACACATTGCAAGATCTCCAAGACTCATAATTGATGGGTAATGCATTTGTTTCAGGACTTAAAATTCTTGTGCATCAGAATATATCAATGTGCCTTCAAGATGCAGAACCCTATTGTAAGGACTTCACGAAGACAGACAAAAATGGTTCCAATTGCTTTACTTAAGTCACCACCATTTTTGTCCCACATATAAAACTTTATTAGGAGAAAATAATGTTCTAGTTGCAGAAAGTCAGTAGATCACAGTCATTGCCGAAAAATTCAATCTCAAAATTACTTTGCAAAAATTTGACTAATCTACTAAAACACTGTTGGTTTGAAAAGGCTCTGTTGGGGCTGAATATCCATGATGTTTGTTATCAAGTCACACTTCCTCTCATATGGAGAGGTTTGTCTATAGACGTAGCCCCTTCAGATGCAAAACTACAGTATCCTGTACACATGGGAGCTTTGGGTCCCTAGAACCTTTACTTATTTAAGTTGAGTAAATATTTGATTATCTGTGAAACCAAACCCACCAGATGGAGTCAGGGGAATATTCTCAGTCAGTTAATCATATATTATTTTGTTCGTGTTACCTTAAATGACAGGAAGGAGATTGTAGGCAAAATTTCTCTGTGCCTTGGCAGCCGCTCCCAAAATATTCAGAGACATAGTACTAATTATAAATGCCCGGCCGATAACTTAGGCTTGTCTCTAGTCAGCTCTTACAACTTAATTATTATTCTATGTGCTACCCGGGGTTTGTTTACCTCATCTATAAACTTCCCAGGTTGCTGCTTCTGTGTCTGGCTTGCAAGTCTCCAACTCTACCCTTCTTCTTCCCAGTACTCTCTCTGCCCCCTCCAATCCTGCCTTGCTATTGGGCCAATCAGCTTTTTATTAACAATGAGAACAACGCGTCTTCACAGTGTACAGAGACTGTTCCACAGAAAGCGTTTTTACTACTTGTTTTAAGAAAAATGTCATGGAAAAAATAATCTCACACAGAGTTAAACTTTACATTCATCTAACCAAATCAACTTCATAAATATTTATTCTTTACTATCTATAAAAATAATTAAGACAAGAAAGTTCATAGCAAAATGACAGGGTTATTGGTGTCATTGTTCAAGTAAAGATAGTTTCCCTGAGAGGTGGTGAGCCTCTACTGTTTCTCACTGGATCTAGATTAGGTACCACAAGATCTTTCTAAGTAACTAGTATTATGATCTGTACTATACCTTGTTTATCTCTGTGCCCTTGGCATTAAAGACAAATATATAACTCCAAATATATATGGCAATTTATCCATTGATTCTTTTTTCTGCTAGCCACACGACTGTAACTATGGGTTACTCTTTACTAGTCCTTGATATGTTTATTCTATTTATTCTCAGTATATTAAATTTGTTTATTATGTACTCTGTATGTTTACTCTCTATAGTTCATGAGAACATATTGGCTTATCTAACATAATAAACTAGTCCTTTTGTTTACTCAATTACAGTGGGTGGCTTTTCTTCCACAGACAGTTCCACTGCATGTTAAGCAGTCAAAAGATGTTAAGTCAACATACATGCCAGCCAATACCTGACCTGCATTCCTTCATGATTTCCAAGACAAATCATGACAGGAGTCATGCATGTGTACCATCACTTTAAAAACAGACTCCAGGACTGTTTCCGGGACTTTCTCATTCTCCTACCCCCCCTCCCCTTCTCTTCTTCTTCATTTTTATTTTTATTTTTCTAACACTTTGAACTTGAAGTGTTTTTATGACTGGAATTTTCCCAAACAGTTACTGACTGGTTCTTTTGATTGTATGATTGTCTTCTAATCTACCTATGCCTTGTCACTTATTTTCTTACAGTCATTGGATTCTGTTATTATAAAACTAGCCCCCCTATTGACCCCATTGCCTAAAACTATACACCACCGGTTCAAAGGAGAAATACAGTGAAAAGGATGCACCTGAAACTTAAATTCAGTATTTTTCTTCAGTACCTGTATTTTATTGACATCGTTGATTTATTAAGCATTGGTAAGATTCACTGGCTCAGACTCACAGAGGAAGAGATTTTATGTTTTTCTTGCAAGTGCCTCAGATGAGATGTATTATTGGCCAAGTTTGGGTGAAGTCACCTAAGCCTGCCCCACACCCTCTTCTTTCACTATTTAGCTGAGCCTGGCCTTGAACTCACGAGTGAGCCTGGCTATACTCGTTGCCACTGACATCACGTTACCCTGAATTACTCAGACTCCATGGTATGGAATGCAATGTACCATCACCTTAAAAACAGACTCCAGAACTGTTTCCATTCAGTGGACTTAGTCTTCCTCCCCCTCCTCTACCTCTTCATTTTTATTTTTCGAACACCTTGAACTTGAAGTGTTTCTATGACTGGTGTTCCTCGCTGATACAATCTTGTTTTGAATCTCGTCTGAGAAGATAGCCAGGGCTCACAACACCATTTTTCTTTTATTTGCCATTTCACCAGCAGTGGAAATTCTAAGCATGAATATTTTTCATCAGAATGCGATGTGTACTTTCCACACTTGAGTTACCTATCAAATCCTTGCTTGTGATTGTGGAGTTTGAGTTCCAAATGGACATGTTCTATTCCATGTACATTTCCAGATGTAAATGATGGACACAGGTGCCTGGTTTGGGGGTGGGGTTGTTGCCAGTGTTTCCCAGTTTCCCAGGGTGGAAGGAGTGGAAGGGATCATAATGGCTGTTCTCTTTTCTCTTTCACATTTTGTTCTTCAAATATTTTCATCTTTACATGTTGATGTGATCGCACTATGTGTCTTCCACATCGAATTTAAATCACTTCTCATTGTATGCCTCGCAGCAAATTTCTAATGGCCATTCACATGATAGTCAGCAATACCCTGTTTCTCAAAGAGCAAAGGTCAGGAAAGCCATGCCAATTAGAACTGGAATTCAGGAAAATCAGGGCTCAGGAAAACCATTGATGGGGACATATCTAGAAGTCAGTTTGGAAACTGGCCACCCCATTGGTTCCATTGTCTCTGGGTTTTCATTTTCTTTCTGTTACATTACCATTTCTGCTGCCTTTTTGCCTTACACATAGACTTTATGAACAACTTTAATGTTTTCTCACCTTCCACACAGCCTTTATGACTAATTTAACACAAAATTCTCTTGTTTCCCAGCTTATAGCCACCTCTGCTTCTCTTGTTGTCTGCCCAAGGGATTGGACAAGTGAGTAGTCAGCTTCCTCAAGGTTCTTTCTCTGTATACCTGGGACAGTTTTGCCCTGCATCTGTCTACATCAAGAATTTGCCTCTGAGGTCAAAGCTGTGACCAGATGGTATGCACTGATCAGCAGTAAAGTCTGCATTGGAGGGATGGCTTGGTGGTTAAGTTCAGCTCCCAGTTCCCATGTTGGATGACTCACAGTCACCTGTAATTACAGTTCCAGGGGATCCCACTTCTTCCATGAGTCCTTCAACTCATACATGCACATACTCTTTCTTCCCACACACATGTACATTTAATTAAAAAGGAAATAATTTAAGGATGTAAATCTTTATGTTGAGGAAAACTTAACACAAATTAGAAGTGATGTGACAGCCTGTGATCTCATAAAATCCAAACCACCAATAGTAGTTCTAAGGGAATGATGCACTGCACTGACCCCTGATGGACTGCACTGACCATCAATGCACTGCACTGACCCCTGATGAACTGCGCTGACTATTGATGCACTGCACTGGCCACTGATCGACTTCACTGACCACTGATGCACTGCACAGGCCACTGATGGACTTCACTGAATACTGATGTACTGCACTGGCCACTGATGGACTGCGCTGACCCCTGATGCACTGTACTGACCACTGATGGACTGCACTGGCCACTGATGGAGTTCACTGACCACTGGTGCACTGCACTGACCACTGATACACTGCACTGACCACTGGTGCACTGCACTTCACTGACCACTGATGCACTGCACTTCACTGACCACTGATGCACTGCACTAACCCTTGATGCCCTATACTGGCCACTAGCTACTTTCATCTTTTAGGGGAAAGGGTGTTTAAAGACAAAATCTTTCCTGTTCTGCTTATCACATGATCAAATCAGCTGACTGACAAAAACTTTTGTTTCCAGTGTCTCCCAGCCTACTTCGGCCATGGCTGGAGGAAAAGTACAAAGAAAAATGTGGGGTGTTTTTGAAAACAAGAGATCAAAACAAAAATCTACCACAAGCAATCACCTCCAGATACTTGGGCTTTTAAGCCCAAGTTTGACTTTCCAATTGAAATGACTATACCACACGGCTTCCATGAGACATTTGGCACAACCATTCAAGCAGGCAGTCACACATGTCCAGAGCACACTCACCTGCCATTTTAGGGCTTCTGACCCATAGACTTTACATGCATTCTTCATTTCTCCCAGAAACCTTCCAACCCCAGACATTTAAAAGTGCCAAGCATTTAACCTTCACATTGCAAGTCTGTCAGCAAAAGAAAGAAGGAATGCTGGAAATGTGTGAGTTGGGGTGATGATGGGAGCATCCCTTCATTCCCTCTTCACTGAACTTGTAGCATATATTCACTGTGATAAAAAAAAATTACATTGTGCTGGTGACCACAAGCATTATACAGTGAAAGTACAGTTGCCAAAATCCCTAGGCTACACCCAATTTGCGAAGCTTTAAGAGCCTGCCTTTTGAATAGTCACTATCATACTATAAACCTTGTGAAGCCATGGTGTCCTTCTCTTTCTATGGTGGGATTCTTCCTAAAATACCTCAGCCATGTATTAATTATTGGGCATTAATTCTTTTATTATTATTATTAAAAATTTCCACCTCCTCTCCTCCCATTTCCCTCCCCCTCCCCTTAATCCTCCTCCCCCTCCCTCTCCAGTCCAAAGAGCAGTCGGGGTTCCCTGCCCTGTGGGAAGTCCAAGGTCCTCCCCCCTCCATCCAGGTCTAGGAAGGTGAGCATCCAAACAGACTATGCTCCCACAAAGCCCATCCATGCAGTAGAATCAAAACCCAGTGCCATTGTCCTTGGCTTCTCAGTCAGCCCTCATTGTCCACCATGTTCAAAGAGTCCGGTTGATCACATGCTCCATCGGCCCCAGTCCAACTGGCCTTGGTGAGCTCCCATTAGATCAGTCCCACCGTCTCAGTGGGTGGATGTACCCCTCGCGGTCCTGACTTCCTTGCTCATGTTCTCCCTCCTTCTGCTCCTCATTTGGACTTTGGGAGCTCAGTCCAGTGCTCCAGTGTGAGTCTCTGTCTCTATCTTCATCCATCACCAGATGAAGGTTCTATGGTGATATGCAAGATATTCATCAGTGTGGCTATAGGATAAGGCCAGTTCAGGCACCCTTTCCTCTGCTGCCCAAGGAACAAGCTGGAGACATCTCCTTGGACACCTGGGAACCCCTCTAGAGTCAAATATCTTGCCAACCCTAAAATAGCTCCCTTAATTAAAATATCTACTTCCCTGCTCCCATATCCACCCTTCCTCCATCCCAACCATCTCATTCCCCCAAGCTTGATGTGGGAGTGTCATATCAATCTGTTGATTTCATTGGTTAAGCAATAAAGAAACTGCTTGGCTGGCCCTCATAGGTTAAAACATAGGTGGGAGGAAGAGGAAGTGAGCTCAGACTCGACAGCTCTGCGCTCTGGAGCAGAGACGCCATGCTCCCGGCTCCTGGATAGCTCTGCTCTCTGAGGCACACGCGATGAAGCTCCAACCCAGGATGGACGTAGGCTAGAATCTCCCTGGTAAGCCACCTCGTGGGCTACACTAGAAATGGGCTAGTCCAGGTGCGAGAGTTAACCGAGAAGAGGCTAGATAGAAATGGGCCAAGCAGTGTTTAAAAGAATACAGTTTATGTGTTGTTATTTCGGGGCATAAGCTAGCAGGCGGCCGGGGTTCTGGGGACACAGCCGCGCCGCTCCTATTACTACACAAGCTCTCCCCATCCTCCCCTTCTCCCTTCTCTCTCCCTATCTCCCCTTACTCCTATCCCACCCCCACCCCCGTGCTCCCCACTTTTGCCTGGCAATCTTGTCTACTTCCAATATCCAGGAGGATAACTATATGTTTTTCTTTGGGTTCACCTTCTTATTTAGCTTCTCTAGGATCATGAGTTACAGGCTCAATGTCCTTTATTTATAGCTAGAATCCACTTATAAGTGAGTACATGCCATATTCATCTTTCTGGGTCTGGGTTATCTCACTCAGTAAAGTGTTTTCTATTTCCATCCATTTGCATGCAAAATTCAAGATGTCATTGATTTTCCGCTGAGTAAAACTCTAAAGTGTATATGTACCACACCTTCTTTATCCATTCTTCCATTGAGGTGTTGGGCATTAACTCTTGCATGTACTGTTATACTGGTGACTTCTCATTTGGCCGTATAATCTTGATACATAGAATATATACTGGGTGCCTTGAATTCTGGAAAGGGCCCTGCCCCGGAGAAAGGAAATGCTTCTCACTCAGGCCTTAGGGGCAACAAAACCTCCCCTTGGGAAGCTGGAAATGCTAGGCTCTGGATTTTATACTACCATAGTTTCCCCTCTGATCTAGTCACATTAGATGTTACTGCTAAGGCTAAGGATTCCATTCCCTTTAATTCAGCTAGTAAGACTCGGATACAAATTCTAACCACACAAATGTAGCCAACACATAGTCCTCTTGTTCTTATTTTTAGAATTCTGTACTGATTTAAAGCCCCATACTAAGCCTCCATTATCTACAGGGGCGTTTCACGGCCACACCCTCTCTGAGGCAGTAATAAGACAGCTGGTGCTTACTTTATCCATCCTGTCAGCCCTAAGAAATGCAAGCTTGGTATCATTGTTATTTACCAGAGAATTGATAATTACGTCTGTGTGAGTATATAAACTAGAAACCTTGTGGGATTGGGAGGAACATCAAGGACAAACATCAAGAGAGCATTGGAGTGAGCATAGAAAGAATAAATGGGACATTATGAAAACACTTATGTGAATTAATTTGTTTACCCTCTGATATCTTTAGCCAGTTTTCTTCCGAGATAGTGGTCCTTTTGAATCCTGAGAGGTTTAAGGGGGCTAAATCCCCAACACAAACATCGATAATATCGGGAACACAAGGCATCTAGGCCTTTGTCCAACAACGTAGGGAGAAAATTAGCAAGCTTCATATTTCATGAGGAATTCTTGGCTAAATGGTATTTTAATAAAACTTAGCTATGCCTGCCAATAAAACATAGGGATGAAATAATGATTTATGGTTTAAATATTATATAACCTCTGTAATGTCTGGTACCATCTCATATCAAACAACACAAGAGAAATAAAATCACAGGGGAAAAGAACAGAAGAATAATTTGACATCAGCTCAGACATTAATAGAACACATATGATAAAACTGTCCCTTTAAAATTTTGCTACAAGGATAAAAGTAGCTGACATATGCTGAGTATATGTGACAGGAGCCTTGAGACTATGATCTAGTTTAATCTGGAAAAAAGTTCTGCAAAGTAAAATATTTTTATCTGTTTTTACAACGGAGAGTCGGAAAAGCCAGCTTGCCCAAACTTCAGTGGAACTAAGAGGCAAAGTCAAGCAATCTGACTTTAAGGCTAGATTCTTAACCATGGGACTCACTGAAGACTAGACTTGTGAGTTACTTGAGAATAAGTAATTTATCTTATATATGGCACACAATAAAAGAATAACTATGTGGCTCTGTTTAGAAGAGTGCCGACAGGGAACTGGGGGGAATTAGATGGCGGGGTTCTCTAACACTCAGCTCCATCACTTACTGGGTGCACAATCTAGCGTTTAACTTTTGAGTTCCTGTTTCTTCATTTGCAAAGAAGGAAAACTCAAACACACGACACACTGCTTCCTCTCCTGAGTTTCATTCACACAAGTGATGACAACATGACAATATGATTACAAAACATCATCCTGTATGATATACTAGCAACATGACCTCAGGACACATGCTGCATCTTGTGGATACATCTTATTTTTTTAAATCACAATATCAACTTCCCTTTAAATATAAAGTTATAGCCAGGCAGTGGTGGTACATGACTTGAATCCCAGCACTCAGGAGGCAGAGACAGGTAGATTTGAGTTTGAGGCCAGTCTGATCTACTACAGAGCAGTACAGCAAGACTGTTACAAAGAGAAACCCTGCATTGAAAAACCAATAATAATCATAATAGTGATTATAATACATTGATATCCTAATTATGTAATAGTGAAATCATATATTCAAGATGAGAAATTATATAATTATAGCTTATAATATGAATGCCCCTGAGGTTTTAGTAAGGACAAACAATACCAATGTGTTACAGTAAAGTATAGATTTCTTACGGAATTAAAAAAAAAAAGTCACACACTCAAAATTAAACTGTTTGGGAAAATTAACAACCTAGAATGAAATGTTTTTAATGTAACAGTATTTTAACCATTTTCCAGGTGCAATAAACAGTTGCACATATTAAGTCACTGTGATTGTGACAGAATTTACAAGACCTGTACAAAGCTCAAGTCAGCCAAAATACCAGCTTGTTAGTCCCACCTCTGGCTGAGATGGAGTTCAGTAATTGATAGCTGTTGGAAGAGAGAAAGTTAATTTTCATCAAGAGTATGCCTCATGGTAGGGCGTGGCTCATGGTAGATCTACCATATTCCGGTTGATGACCACACAGTCAAGAGTATATGGAAGCACTCACTGGACTCATTCGGATCTTTTTTATTTTTAAGAAAGAAACAAATAAAAATGAGGATGCAAAGTTAGATAGGCATGAAAAGGGAAAGTGGATCTTGTAAGAGTTAGGGGAGAGAGGAGAAAATACCATGTACGTAATTCTCAAAGAATTAAAAAAAATATATAAACAGCTGGGAATGTTAGCACAAGAGTTAGCAAAATGAATAATCTATCAGAAATTTTAAAGTGTGCCTATCTGTTGATGAGTTTATAAAAACTTGCTCAACGTGTTTCGTCGAGAAAACTAGGGAAAAGAACTACCTACCAAGAAACTGGCTAACAACATAGCCTGGGTGAGGACAGAAGGTCAGACACCAGTGAAAGAGGGTAAATGACACGGACAGTTTAGAGACCTGGAAGGATCCACCAGGGCTGAAATATGTCTGTATCTTACCTTGGGATTCCATGAGCATACAGTTCAACAGATAAAGCAAACAGAGAAACCAAGAAACTAAGCTCAGTCAAGCAGGGTTGCAACCCTGAAGAGGCAGGTGTGTCAAGGATGCGACACAGATCACATCCTCACCTCTGTGTGGAGCTGCATAGCTGATCAGGTAGGTTCTTTTTGGTGAAATGTTTAATGCACGCTCGCATGTGTGCGCACGCGTGCGCTTACACACACACACATGCACGAGCGCATATGAGTGCATCGGAGGCCAGAGGTCATGCAAATGCAAAAAGCACATTTGCTGTGATGAGACAGGGGTGGTGATGCATAGCTTTATTTCAGTATGCAGGAAGAAGAAGCAGGCAGCTCTCTGTAAGTCTGAAGCCAGCCTGTGAATTGTAACAGTTAATTCAGTTAATTCCAGGCCAGCCATAGCTAGACCATGTCCAGAAACAAGCGAATCAGGCCAGTGCTGGGGAGGTGAAGAGAGGTGAATCCTTGACATTCCCTAGCAGGCAGCTCAGCCTCATTGGCAAGTTCCAGTGAGAGATCCTATGTCAAGAGAAGGTGGGCAGTGTCTGAGGAGCTGCGTTCAAGGTTGTTCTCTGGTCTCCAATCCACGTGCACACACACACAGAAGTAGATGATATCCAAGTTCTCGCAAACTTCCAAGAAGTAGCTGGTTCTGTTCTACTTTGTTCTAATCCACGGAGAAGGAGCGCTCATCAGTTCTACAGATTCGAGACTGGTACCCAAAGCCAGGGGGAGTCAAAGAGAAGTGTTAGACTAATCTTGCCTAGGAAACTGTCTTCGAAAATCAATTGTTTAGAAAACAAAATCCAACATATTAAATAAAATAACAGTTCATCGTAAGAAAATGGACTCTATTACCTCCTTGAGGCAGGACCAGACTTTGTTTATTTTCCAGGGGGAAGCCTTTACCTCTCTGAGGAGCAGAGGAGTGAGGGGGAGATGGAGGAAGTGGGAGGAGAGGAGAGGGGGAACTGGGATTGGTATATAAAAAAATAAATAAATAGATGGATAGATAGAAAAAAATTTTAAAAAGAGAAAATAAACTCTAGCTCAACAATTTTAAGCTAGTGATTTACTTCACTGTGTTAGCTAGTCAAAAGAAGAGTTGCTTAAACATGTGCATTTGTCATAATTTAATTTATTCTCCATCACTGATTAAAAATTAAAAAGCATAAAAGAAAATGATATCAAAGTTCTTTGCTCTGAAATGTTTCATTAAATCACAAGAAAAAAAAAAACCACATTGATCACCTCCATAATTGTTTATTTATCCCTGGTTAAAACTACTAAAACAATGCATTGCAAACACAGAAAAAACTTAAAAAATAACAAATAAAACACAAATCTGGTCAAAGTTGTAAGTACTTTTCAGTCATGCCATGTGATATATGTTCTAGTCACTTCTCAACCCTAGCTGTGGACCCAGCTCATTAACGCACGGTTCCGAGAGGTGCAGCTTAACGTCTCCATTTTACCAACAAGGAAACAAAACAAGGTTGAGTAAGTGTGATTTTCAAAACCACCAACCAAAAAAAGGACAGCACTGTTTCCTTTGGGCACCGGTCTTGAGTCTGTGTAGAATTGATGAGTGCTTCTTCTCCATGGATTAGAACAAAGTAGAACAGAACCAGCTACTTGGAAGTTTGTCTGAACCTGAACTTGGATATCATCTACTGCGTGTGTGTGCACATGGACTGGAGGTCAGAGAACAAGCATGAATTGGTCTTGGTATTTTGTTTGTATGTTTGTTTTTGTTTTTTCAGAGCTGGGAATTAATCTAGGGGCTCATGTGGTGGAGTCCACAAGACTCTACAGTGAATGCACAGCTGACAGACCAATAGGCAGATCCATGGAAAGCGTGTAAATACACGTCCACAAGGAATAATCCATTTTGCAGAGCTGTGGGAACACTTGTCTTTTCGAAGGGTCACTGTCATATCTGTGAAAACCTTGTGAGGCCATGATTCTCCCTTCAAAATGGGATTCACTCACTCCCAGAACGCTTCAGCAGTGTAACCTCTTCTGCAGGGACAACAGAATGACCTTTCCATCCCCCATACCATGAGGCCTTAGAGAATAACATTCACTCTTTGTTCTAACAGTGAATTTACAGAGTCAATCCCGTAAAATTACCTGCTAACAGACCATGTAGAAATGTATGGAGAAGACATGCACTGAGCAGGAAGGCAGCATGCCCCACCTTTGCTAACAAACAAATCTGGGCGTCGTCAAAGCTGGTTATTACAATAGAGATTAGAAGAGGAGAATGGGTGAATCCACGATTCGAGGATGTTTAGTAACTTTACCTAATGGTTTGGGTTGTCCGGTACTTCCCCTTGGATGCCGGCTCTTTCCTGGGTGGGGCCACCTGTTCTGAAGTACAGTTTTGTCAGGTTCTACCTGCCCTTTTTTTTTTGTAACTTTGTTAAGCATATTATCATTGTCTTTGCATGCAGGATTTTAGAACTTTGTCTGAAAAAATAAAAACCTCATGGAGATCGCTCCTGCTTCTGCATCTTTTTCTTTTTCTTCTTCCTCCTCCTCCCCCCTCCACTTCCTCCTCATCCTTCGATTTCTGCTTCTTCATGCAAAGGAATAAAGAACATGTAGTGGTAATGTACATGAGTTGGTTTATTCCGTTTGCCCTCAGATCCAATTTGCCTGCCATAAGGAATCTTTCTGGACCCTGAGAGGTTTAATGATCTAACTTGTGCACGCTAAGCAAGTGTTCCACCACTGAGCTATACTCCCAACACCACCTGAATCTCACATCTTCTTCACCCCAGGCTCTATGAACTTAATTAGTACCTCTCCTGCAACTTTCATATTTCATTTATTCATTTGAAAAAAATTTTCAAATGTATAACAAACTTCTGCAGTTTGGCAGAGGTTGTTAAATTATCCCTTCTGTTCCAACAATAAATAAGGTAATATGACATTTTAAATTAGAAACCAAGCTCAACTATTTAATTCCATTATGGACCTGTTTAGGAAACAAACTGACCCCAGAAAAACGTTTTTGCTCAGATAATCTTTACCTGAAGTAAAACCCCCAGTTTAATGGTAGAAAAGAAAACCCCCAGCTTCCTTGGGCTCAAATCTAAAAGTTCTTTTAAATCTTTCAGCTTTTGTAATCCCCTCTGCAGTCAGCCCTTTCTGAAAGGTGGCAGTCAGCAGCCACTCAACAAGAGGTTCTGAAAGGTGGCAGTCAGCAGCCACTCAACAAGAGGGTCTGGGAAATGTCCATTCTTCTTTCCAGGCACAGCGTGAGTCACTGGGTTTGCAAAACCTTTGAGCACACAGGGTAGAGAAGGACATGTTTGGAAATCTCTCCCTAAATGCCAGGAGCTTCCCCTGCAGAGCAAAGGCCAGGCTCATGCAGATCTCTCTCTCTCTCTCTCTCTCTCTCTCTCTCTCTCTCTCTCTCTCTCTCTCCTTGTCTCTCTCTTCCACACTGTGCTATCAATACCCAAGTCCAGGCCCTGGAAGCATCAACAGCTAACAAGTCTTCCTCATTTCTTGGGGTGGGAGTGGGGCCTTTACAGCTTTATTTAGAGCTAACATTTTATAACTTCAGTGTAGAAAATGCTGACACATAGTCTCTCCTTAGTTAAAGAAGCCACTTTCCTCTTGGTGGCATTCACAATTCCAGTAAAACAGGCATAGTGATGTTCATTTACGCCGCTACAACCAATGCTCAGATATTAACAAGAGTTCATAAGCACATGACTAGGGAAGGCACTGTCCAAGCACTGCATATAGGACAACTTGTCTTACCTTTGAATATGTCCATCTTCTTCTGTTACTGCAGCAGAAGACCCAAAGTTAGATATTGTACAAGGGAAGGGGGGTTATTTGGATTTGTTTGGTTTGGGGACTACAAGGACAAGATCGAGCATCTCTGGAGAAGACTTCAAGGAAGGCTGCATCATGTGCCTGAGATCACAAGATCACACGGGGCACACAGCCAGAGATTCAGACGGAACAACCTACTCTTCTGAGAACTAATCCGCTCCACAAGATCAGCCTTGCGGTCCTCAGCAGGAGAATGGATGCAGTGCACATTCAGAGCGAAATTTCATTCACTCACAAAGAGGGAAGAGTAGCACAATGAGGTGGCTCAGCAGGAGAGGGCACCTGTCCTCAAACCTGATGGCATGAGCTCAATCCCCATGACCCACGTGCTACAAAGAGACCTGATCTCCCCAAAGGTCTCCGACTTACACAGGAATGCCATGGCATTTGTGCCCAATCCCCACACATATGCAAAGGAGTAATGAATTTTTTTTGCAAAGAATTGACATTATCATTTGTAAGAAAATATATGGAACTGGAGTTTATCATACTGAATGAAATAAAACAGACCCAGAAAAACAAATATGACCCTTTCTCTCAGACAGAGGACTGGGATATACATAGAGGGGAATATGGACAAAGTACAATAGACTTAAATGAAAATGCCTTTATGAAAGCCATCTCTCTGTACAATGAATATAAAAGCATAAAAGTTTTAAGAGAATTATCAACCGTAGTTATCTTCTGAGGACTATGCCTTTAAGGCTCACCTCTTAAAAATTCCATCATTTACACTATCACTAAGACAAAAAGGCAACCCACTGACTGGGAGAAGATCTTCACCAACCCCGCAACTGACAAAGGTCTGATCTCCAAAATATATAAAGAACTCAAGAAACTAGACCGTAAAAGGCTAATCAACCCAATTATAAAATGGGGCACTGAGCTGAACAGAGAATTCTCAACGGAAGAACTTCAAATGGCCAAAAGACACTTAAGGTCATGCTCAACTTCCTTAGCGATCAGGGAAATGCAAATCAAGACAACTTTAAGATACCATCTCACACCTGTCAGAATGGCTAAAATGAAAAACACCAATGATAGCCTATGCTGGAGAGGGTGTGGAGAAAGGGGTACACTCATCCATTGCTGGTGGGAATGCAAACTCGTGCAACCACTTTGGAAAGCAGTGTGGCGGTTCCTCAGGAAATTCGAGATCAACCTACCCCTGGACCCAGCAATACCACTCTTGGGAATATACCCAAGAGAGGCCCCATCATACAACAAAAGTATATGCCCAACTATGTTCATAGCAGCATTGTTTGTAATAGCCAGAACCTGGAAACAACCTAGATGCCCTTCAATGGAAGAATGGATGAAGAAAGTATGGAATATATACATATTAGAGTATTACTCAGCAGTAAAAAACAAGGAATTCTTGAAGTTTGCGTACAAATGGATGGAAATAGAAAACACTATTCTGAGTGAGGTAAGCCAGACCCAAAAAGAGGAACATGGGATGTACTCACTCATATTTGGTTTCTAGCCATAAATAAAGGACAGTGAGCTTATAATTCACGATCCTAGAGAAGCTAAATGAGAACGTGAATCCAAAGACAAACATATAGGCATCCTCCTGAATATTAACCTTCATCAGGCGACGAAAGGAGACAGAGACCCACATTGGAGCACTGAGCAGAAATCTCAAGGTCCAAATCAGGAGCAGAAGGAGGGGGAGCATGAGCAAGGAACTCAGGACCGCGAGGGGTACACCCACACACTGAGACAATGGGGATGATCTTTCGGGAATTCACCAAGACCAGCTAACCTGGGTCTGAAAAAGCATGGGATAAAACCGGACTTACATAGCGGACAATGAGGACTACTGAGAACTCAAGAACAGTGGCAATGGGTTTTTGATCCTACTGCGCATACTGGCTTTGGGGGAGCCTAGGCAGTTTGGATGCTCAACTTGCTGAACCTGGATGAAGGTGGGCGGTCCTTGGACTTCCCACAGGTCGGGGAACCCTGATTGCTCTTCAAGCTGACGAGGGAGAGGGACTTGATGGGGGAGGGGGAGGGAGGTGGGAGGCGGTAGCGGGGAGGGGGCAGAAATCCTTAATAAATAAATAAAATTTAAAAAAAAAATTCCATCATTTTAGTGGCTAGGGAGATGACTGGGTCGATAGAGAAGAGTGCAGAGGACTGGTGTTTGGAGGGAGACACAGTGCCCAGATAAAAAGCCAGGCTGGTGCCATGTACTTGTATTCCCGGTGCTGGCAAAGCAGAGCCTGGAAGATCCTTGGGGTTTGCTAGTCAGCTAGTCTGGCCTAACTGGTGAGCTCCAGACCTATGAGAGCTTAATCTCAAAAAGTGAGGTGAGTTGAGTCTGAGAAACAATACCTGGAATTAATTTCTGACTTCCACAACCTGCAGACTCATGTACATCTGCACCTGCACATGTGTGTGCACACACAACATATAAACCGAGCACACACACACACAGAGAAAGTATTTTGTTGTTTCTCACAATACCACACCTGAGAGCAAGTTGCTGGCCCAGTAACTCTTGGAGGACACATTCAGACTGTGTCCAAACCCTCAAATACAAATCCACAGCACCCTCATCATAAGCTGAATGATGTGGGATTTCCCCCTGTATGCTGTGTTTACCATTAATAAATAAAGAAACTGCTTTGGACCTATAGCAGGGCAGAAGTTAGCTAGGCAGGGAAAGCTAAAGCGAATGCTGGGAGAAAGGAAGGCAGAGTAAGAGAGAAGCCATGGAGCCTCCCAAGATAGACACTGGGAACTTTACCCAGTAAGCTACAGCCATGTGGCAATATACAGATAAATAGAAATGGGCTAAATTAATATAAGAGTTAGCCAATAAGAAACTAGAGCTAATGGGCCAAGCATTGACTTAATTAATATAGTTTTTGTGTGATTATTTCGGGTCTAAGCTAACTGGGCAGCAGAAAACCAACAAGCGGCCTTCTCCAACAACTGAAGTTTCTCGCATCTCTGGAACGATGTGTTTTGTTCCATTTCATTGGAAGAATTTATACCTTCTCACTAAAGACATTTTAAAACATTATTCTTGTTTTATATTTGTCCCAAATAACCTCAGAAGACTGTAAAGTCACATACCTGGGCATTTTTCATGTAGCGGGACCATGGGTGGAAAACCATTCCTCAGAAGAGTGCCCCATGGGAGAAGCGGTGTGAGAGCAGACCTGAGCTTGCCACAGCTGTTCCCTCCCTAGGCGGATGAGTTTGCATAGGTTACTTCACTGTGCTCTAAATTCAGAAGGAATGTGAGGAAAATAAGCGAGTTCTCACTGGTTGTCACAGCCTAGTCTCTGGCTGACCCTCTAGGTAAGTGGGGGGATGGATTGACCACTGATGTGTCCTACTTCTGCCTTCTCTGTTAACTGCACTGCTTTTGGTGGCAGTGTTCAAGCATGTCCAGCTATTTCCAAAACCTTTAGAGAAGTTCTTGAGTCCCCTGAAGGGCTCCTAGCCCAGGATAGGTGCATGTACAAGGTCAACCTCCAGTAGTCTTCTTCAGGTGGAGTCCATGTTGTTTCTGAGAAACATTCACTGAAGCTCTCAGCTTAAGGTAGACTAGTCTGGCTGGTCAGCAAACCCCAGAGATTTGGCAGTCCCTGTCTCCCCAGTTTTAAGATTACAAACATGCCATCATACACAACTTTGTGAGGATTGAATGCTGCTCAATTTACTTGCATGGCCAACATGGACTGACTGAACTATCTCCCCGACCCCTGATTGATTGTTCATAAACCTTTATGTTTTATAATTATATAATCCTTTCCTTCTGTAGTTAATAGACCACAGTTTCCTCTCTTTGCCCTGAGAGCAGAGAGTTTGTTTTATCCACCTAGATGCAAATAAAAATGTATTGGTTGTTATTGACTACCCACATTGTGATTTTCTGACTCACACTCACTCATGAGCTGGTTTACTTGGATTAACCACAGTAACTGGTTGCAAATCATTTTCATTTGGCATTCTGTAAGATCTCTTTGACAAGATGAATGATCTAATTAAAAAAAGAAAAATATTTGTTATACAGTGTATATGTATACACCTAACTCAGCCAGAATTATTTCCAGAATGCCCTGACAGGTAACTGTGAAGAGTTATACTGTCATCTCAATTGTTGATAGCACTCTGAAAGTGAGTTTGTGGCATGCTGTTTTGATTACCAGTTTATGTAATGTTTTATTATGCTGATTCCAAAGCAATATGTTCCCAAGTGGTTTAGATGAGGACACATATAAAGCAGCACACCGAGAAAATAGACCAACCACCATCCTGCTCCAACTGTCATGTGGAAGATTTTCCAAATTCCAAAGTCAAGAGTTAAAAACGCACAAGTCAAGTCAAAGGCAAAGTTATCAGACACAAAGACTCCACTCTTCATCTCAGAAGTCATTTCCAGGGCCTCACCAATCTTCATTTAGTAACCATAGCAACTGGCAGTTGAGAAAGACACCAGCCTGTCATTCCTCCCTTGCTTGCAAGCACCTGACAAGCTTTATTTCTTTAGAGAGTAAGAACATCAGGAACCACTTTATAATCATTCCTTTTCTTGTTGCTGGGATGAAATACCTGAAAAGCATGGTGTGGAGGAGGGCTTTGCTTGTGCTTATGGTTGAGAAGATACGATCCAGGATGACAGGGAAGGCATGGCAGCAGGAGTGTGAGGCAGATGGTCCCCCAGCATCTACAGCCAGGAAGCAGAGCAGGTGTGCTGTAGGCAACAGCAGCAGAGAGACATTGGAGAACAGAAAAAAAAACTTCTGAATTATATCAGCCAGTGTATTTCAAGGATGTGTTGACCTCACAGTGGAAACCAGGAGATGTGGTACATTGGGGAAGGGGTTTTGCTCTTGTTTCCAGAGGAGAAGAAAAGCAGTGAATACCATCAAAATTAATAAAGAAAAATTCAGAGTTTCTGTCTCATGTCATCTGGTATGGGACAGAAGGAAGAAAGAATTTAGGAAAAAATGTAACTTTTCTCCATACCTATTTTGTCTATAGCACACCTTTCATTGAGTATATGTCTATATAAATAATGTTTAAGTTTTCCACAATGAACAATGAATTTTCCTGCAGTAATCTTTGAAGTTTCCAGGAAGAAGATGGGGCCCCACAACAACTTCACCTGCTTGATATGATGTCGTGATGCTGATACCACTATATAAGACCTGTTTTGGGTACCAGCTGCTCAAGATGGTTCCAACTTAGTTAGCTGAAATGGTGCACCTTTTTTACAATGTTATGGCCAGAACTCCAAATAGGAGCCTCAGATAAACCCTACTCAGAGAATACTCGGAGACTATTTGCAATTATACAAGACAGTAATCTTGAACTTTAACCATCATTTTACTTTCACAGGATCCCATAGAAAGAACATCATCCCCATGAATGCTGGAAGTAACTCTAGAAGATGACGTTCCCTCTCCCAACAAAGTTTGTCTTCGGGGTTAAGGACATCTGTTAGGGGTTGATTATAATTGGTATAGGGTTGGGGTTTAGATTGGGGTGGAAATTATGTAGGCTCAGGGAACTCTTTGAAAAAAATAAGAGATAAATTGGATAGGATAATAGATTACTATGAGCTTACTTACACTAATAATAATAATGAGTAATAGTGAGATTACTTGTGAGCTATTATTTATAGACAATTTACATTGGTATAGATTCTTGTATATTGATACAAATTCAGATTATATTGAATATGTTCCTATTATGTATACAATATTTGTACACCTAGGCAAAATTATTTTGTAATATCGTATGTATGCATGCTTCTACCTCTGCTTAAGACATTTTGTATATTAATATAATTTTAGGATATATTTATCATATTGCACTATACATTTCTACCTCTGATCAAGATACTTATACATTGTTCTTGGCAAAACTGGCCTTTGGGCAAGGAATTGCCCAAGCCTCGACCATTGACAAAATGCACAATGTCCAGATAAGAGAAGCAGGATACAAGAAAAAGGACTGTCAAATCTTGCCAAGACTGGGTAAGATAGTTGAAAAATTTCCTGTCTCTGAAAATGGTCTATCAGTTATTCTAAGCCTTAACCAAAGTTGGTTGCTCCAATGTTGCAAATGAGACTTTGGGTGATCACCCAGGTAGCCAGTTGTCTGTATCATTTATTACACATTTTGGAAGTTGTTTGATTGCACTTCCTGTTTACTCAGGTAATATTATTTCCCTTCTCAGGTCTTCAATGGGTTGAAGACTAGATAGTATAGTTACTTTCCTCTCATGGCTTGGCCAAGATATTTCTAATACAAGACTTATACTCCTTAGGTTAGGATGATTATTGAAACATTTATCATGTTTCTTGCTTGATATTGTTTATGCTGGTTGTAATTTTAATTTTTATACTTGATATTTGTTCTTATTGTATATAATTTTGTATTAGGCTTAGAACTCTCTTATTTAAACAAAATGAGGAGGTACTGTAGGAACTCCTTCAGCTGGTAGCTTTTAAGATACCAGCCCACTTGGACATGGTCTCCTATATTATAAATGCCCATGTAACGTGTGTGCACTCTCTTTATCTCTTCTGGCTGCTGGATTCGGCTCCTATTCCCTGTTCATGCAGAGGACTGTGATCTGTAAGTCTACCCCTAAATAAATAACCCTTTATTATTCTAATTCTCAATTCTAAGCTAGTGTGGGATTTCTTTTTAGTGCCCATCTTCACAGGTGGATGCTGGTGCTCAGCTCCCTTTCTCCTTTCTTTGCTCAGTCTAGAACCCCAACCAGTGGGATATTGTCCATGTTCCAGATGAGTCTTCTCCCTCAGCTAATTCTCTCTCTAAACACATTCACAGATCTCCTCAGTGATTCTTAATCCAGCCAACTTGACAATGCAACCCAACCCTTACATTCTCTATTTCTAAATAATAGCTTGTAGTGCCTACAAATAATCTGACTTCCACATGGGCAAGTATTTGTGTTAAGAAAGCTAGTGACTAGCCTGGCGATGGTGGCGCACGCCTTTAATCCCAGCACTCGGGAGGCAGAGGCAGGCGGATCTCTGTGAGTTCGAGACCAGCCTGGTCTACAAGAGCTAGTTCCAGGACAGGCTCCAAAGCCACAGAGAAACCAAAAAAAAAAAAAAAAAAAAAAAAAAAAAAGCTAGTGACTGGGCTGCTCAGAAAGCATTGCATTCTAGCCTATTGCCTGCTGCCTTACGGGTGCTTCCTAGTTGCTGAGCAGATTCACTTCTGCTATACCAGCGCACTTGCCCACATTTCATGGCTATCTACTTGTCTATGAAATGTCTTTTCCCTGTTTTTTAATATATTCCAAATAGACCTAGTTTTTCAAGGATGAGATTGGATACCAAAAAATCCAAAAACATTCCCATGGTATCCCAGCCTGTTCTGCTTTGTCCTGAATTCCTATGGTACCTTCTGTATTTCATTTTACTTAACATTTTAATCATTTATTATTTATTTCATTTGTACAAATGTTTTGCCTACCTGTATGTCTATGCACCACATGCATGCCTGGTCCTTATGAAGTGGATGTTGGATCCCCTGGAGCTGGAGTTAGAGATGGCTGAGAGTCACCATACATGTGCTGGAAATTGAACCCAAATCCTCTGGAAGAGCAGCCGTTGCTCTTACCTCCTTACCTACACACATTCTTAATTGTGTCAGATCTTATCAATATCCCATCTCTTCTACTACTGCCGCCTGTAGTAGATCAGCAGTAGTGACATATATTTATATATTTCTAGTTATGTAAATACATAGCATATGTTTAGTAACCAGGTAACCCTGTCTTACGTGAAAAAATGTTAAATTTTTTTTTTGGTGTTAAATTAGCAGACAATAAACTGCACAGCACGCTGCACTGCAAACTGTATTTCAGTGGCGGGACTTACTGCACAAGTGGCATCTAGGTGGCTGCTATCAGGTCACAACAGCAGAGAACAAAGGATGTAAAAAGAAACCACTGAGGGGACAGGAGCTCCAGCCTTCAAGGGGTTAAACAGATCTACCCACAGTGGAAAAAAGGAGGTGGGGAGAACTCATTTTCCTTCATTAAAGGCTAATTTTAGGTCTTTCTAGTAAATGAGCGTGTTGTTTATATTTCATATACTCTCGACCCCCAAGTCTGGGAAAACACATAAAATTTCCAAGAATTAAAGTTTCCATTAATCCAAGCGCCAAAAACAGAGGCTGGGCCCTCAGGAGAAAGCACATTTGTCCCTCCTGGCTCCTTCTCAAAAGCTATAGAAAGATATTTACTGTACAATCCTTCTTCTTTGCAAACGCACTGCCTTATCATTCCACAATCTAGATGGGGCAGGGTGGGGCCGGGCGTGAGGGGAGGACGGGAGGGGAGACCACAAGTCAGAAACCCAGAAACCTGAGCACTGACTGCTCCTTGATGGTGCCAAGTTGTAGACAGGCCTTCCTGCTGATTGTAAATTTCTTTATAGGAAGAGATTGCTGATGGAGTTTTTGCTGTTAGTCTCTCCTCTCCTCTCCTC
>NW_004949097.1:8914599-8923305 GCF_000317375.1 Microtus ochrogaster | reverse complement strand
TCCCCTCCTCCCTCCCTCCCTCCCTCCGTGTGTGTGTGTGTGTGTGTGTGTGTATGTGTGTGTGTGTGTGTGTGTATTTAAGTTCCCAAGAATCGGTCTTAAGTGGTGAAGTACTTTATTAGAAAGGATTTCAACTCTCTCATCCTCTGTTCTAATGCTCTCAGGGCTGGGACCCCACCCCACCCCACCCCACTCCTCTCTCCCTCTTCCCACCCAGAACACCTAAACTCTCTCCATCTGGTTTTATTCAATCTGAAGCAACCCAGTGATCTCCCAAAGTTACAATTAAAAAATAATAAATTAAAATCTCTTTGCGTCAGTGAACTTGGACTCAGAAAGTTCTCTGAGCGGCGAGCCTTTTAAAGACGTGTGTGTCGGACCAGCAGCGGAGTAGCGGCTACTGAGAACCAAGCTGACTTGGCGGGTGCCTCCTCCTGCGGTGGTCCCTCCCTCCAGACCCGCTCCCTCCCTCCCCAAGACTGGTCTCCGCCTCCACCTTCCCCTGCTCACTAGGACGTCTGGCCCAAACTAGGCGGCTGAGGAGCTAGCAGAGCACAACCACCCGCATCTCTTCCCCCAACTCCTCCCCCGCCCTCCGGGAGTCCGGCAGCAGTGAGGGAGGGGGTACCAAACCCATCCCTCGTCCTACAGCCCTCCTCCCTGCGTGCACAGTGAATCGCACCTTCTAGAGTCCTAACTCAGTTCTGGAGGACCAGCATCCCCCGGATCTGCCCCGCAGGCTGTGGCGGCCCCTACTCCCGGGATGCGAGAGACAGGGACCCGCCCGCGGTGTGCCTTGAGGTGCGCGGAGCTCTCGCCACGGCGCGCGCTGCCCTGAGTCTGTAAGTTGCGTTGCTCCTCCCGGGGAGAACTAGGGGAAGCCGGTCACAGCACAGCCCGTGACTTCAAAGCCCACACAGCCCAAGTGCACCCAGCCAGGCTCAAACCCTGAACTCCACAGCAAGCCCTGCTTGGGTGTCTGATCCTTGTGTTACAAATTAGTTTCCAGTATATAGTATGATAGGTAGAGAGTGGAGGGGAGGCTAGGTAGGTTGCTTTTTAAAATGCGTCTCATAAATCCTTCCAATTTAAATCATTCATTTTCAAGTTCAAAAGTACAGCGCTCGGTACCTTGTCTATTACCGTTAACATTTTCTTAAAGAGCAGGAAGCAATTTCTTCGCGGCTACTAAAAATAAGAATTCCTCTTTCTTTACTTTTAAAACCCTGCTACTCTACTTAAATAACGAGCGGGTAGTTAACTCAGCTGGCTTTAATTTTCTTCCTTGACGGCGTGTGCACATATCCTTGCCCTAATCCCGAGACGCGCTGAATCACAGAATTCTCTTCGAGGCTGTATTTACAGAGAACGCTCTAAGATTTGCATATCTGAGACAAGAGCACACAAGGGTAACAGGGAAGAGGCAAGAATAATTCCTCTGGTTCTGAAAAGGAAAAAATTAATCCTCTGGTTCAAAAGTTTTCTCTAGGTTCTCAGACTTCAGACACAAACTAGCTTCTCGTTTGTATTGTTGAACCCATCTTCGTTCAATTTTGCATGCCACTTCGTGTGTGTATGAAAAGGTATCCCTTATGTACAAGGACCCGAGGCGAGGAAATGAAGTTGGCCGATTTTAATAAGCGTTTCTTTTTTTTTCTGGCGTAGGAGGACGCGCGTGGAGAAAGGGAGTCGCAGGTTCGGGCAGGTGCATAGACAGGCTATGGTGACAGGAAGATGTTGGCCAGGAAGAGCATCATCCCCGAGGAGTATGTACTGGCACGCATCGCCGCCGAGAACCTGCGCAAGCCGCGCATCCGCGACCGCCTCCCCAAAGCCCGCTTCATTGCCAAGAGTGGAGCCTGCAACCTGGCGCACAAGAACATCCGTGAACAGGGTCGCTTCCTGCAGGACATCTTTACCACCTTGGTAGACCTGAAGTGGCGTCACACGCTGGTCATCTTCACCATGTCCTTCCTCTGCAGCTGGCTGCTCTTCGCTATCATGTGGTGGCTGGTGGCCTTCGCCCACGGGGACATCTATGCTTACATGGAGAAAAGCGCAATGGAGAAGAGCGGCCTGGAGTCCACTGTCTGTGTGACCAATGTCAGGTAAGAATAAAATGGGGTGACATGCGGGTCGGCAGCAATGTCGAAATAAAAATCTCTTTCATGTAGGTGATGGTGAAATAAGGGGTTTTCATTGGACAGCTCAGAAACAAAAACGAAAGCAAATTTGGGGTGCAGGGTGGAGGCCAGCACATTAAAAGTATTTGTAAATGTCCTTTGATGGCTGGGTCTTTGAGACTGCTTGACTGCGTCTTTGTGTTAACCTTGGATGGCTCCAAAGGATTCCTGACTCCCGAAACCTCTGCTCAGTTTCATCATGATGTTTTGCACCAATAAACACCTCCAATCTACCAAAAGTATTGTGCAAACGTGAAAAACTTTTACATGAAGTGTCCTTGATTTTAAAATATGCTAACAATAAAATAAGTGAAATAAACATAAGCCCTTCTTTAAGATTATTTTAATGTATCTGATAGATTGCTTTAGATTCAAAAATGGAAGCTTAAATTCAGCAGAGACGTTTTCAGTGAAATTTAGCTCAAGTTTACACGAAATGGGCCCAGTAACAAGTGCACATTGAAGACTCCCCTTCCAAAACTCCCACAGGACAGGAACAAAACAGCTTTTCATTACACAAATTTGATGGAGCATTTACGGATGCTTCAAAGACAGCTAAAGTGCCTTTGATTTCTGTGGCGCTCCTTTGGTATTCCCAGGAGACCCAAGAATGTTGCAGTGGGGCAAATTTTTTCTTAATGTGTTTTGTTGGATGGAGATACGATTTATATCAAATGCAGAAATGTTCACTGGATAAAAACAGTGGTAATACTGGGAAAATCTCCAGGGTGTTTTCTGAATCATGTTCCAAATCCACGCAATTCATCAGACAGAGAAACTGAAGAAGCATCATCCAGGCAGGAAACAGTTAAGAAGGAGACTTTTAGTGGCCCTGGGATCCTATAAAAGATGAATGGTATGGCCAGCAGCAGAACCTCTCCTGACTTTACCCACTCTCCCCATTGGCCAGGCCAGTGCATCAGCAGATCCCCTTAGAACACACGGAGATCCCCCTCAGATTTGGGGAGAACACAATGCACTAGACTGACCCGCAGTTTTACCACTGGGCACACAGAATTTTCTTTTCTCCAGCGTTTGCCTCGGTAACAATGTGGACAAGAAGGTCTGGTGAGCAGAGCGTGAGGGATGCAGAGAACAAAGTCCTATGTGTAAAACATTTGAAGTTAATATGTTACTGTCATACCGTGTTCTGAGTAACTTATTGGCATTGGTATGGCTGTGGAGGGCGGTGTATTCAAAGAAGATTCCAGCAAACAGGCAAGAGATCCCAACAAAGAGCAATGGGAGAAATAATCATGACATCCTTGAAAACAATTTTACTCAAGACAGTCTATTGTCACTGTCTATGAAAAAGAAATCATTTAGCAAATATATATATATATATATATATATAATCAAAATAGATTATTCTTCCTATGAAGAGAATGTTATAGTGTTCACTGGCTCCTAAAAGTTGCTTCTTGTTACTTCCCATTTTTTCAAACAAGACATTCTGAAGAATATCTATTTCCTAGATGCCTGCCTGCTGGTGTTGAACCATAGGAAATGGTGTCAGAATTACAATGAAGTCAACTTGATTTTAATAGTATAGAACAGTGCCAACTTTTGTATCACACTCCACAGAATAATGCTTTATTTAAAGCGTTATTTGATAAAGCATTATTTAAAGCTTTATTCTCTTCCTAGAGAACTTAAAAGATGATTAATAATTCTAATTATTTGAATTTCCATTCCCTTCATAAATTCAGTGTCAGCCGAACTATCAAATTTGGAAGCGAATTTATTCCCTGGCTTTCCCCTAGTGTTTCCAACCATGTAATCACTCTCATTTTTTAGGGTGACTTGCTTTCTCCTTTGTGCAGATGACTTTCTAACATGAATCAGAAAGTAGAAACTATGTTATTTTTCTCATTATTATTCAGCCGATACACCCCCAGCTCTGCCTCCCCTAAATGCTTTTTCTCTTGAGACTGTTTTGCCTGACAGGTGGCCAGAAAAAGATAGGATCTTATGCTGGCTGGAGAAATTAAATTTCGTTTTAAAATAAACATTATGAAAACATTGCCCGTGAACCACTTCTGAAGCCAAGGAGACAGACTTTGAAGAGGGAAATCCCTCATTAGGTTCTTCTCTAACACATAAGCCATTATCAAACTCAGCACTATATGTGCTGTATCCTCTTCTGGAATCTATCTCTACTATCTATAGTATTTTCAGGCCATGCCATATATCTCATGGTGTGTAAGTAGGGCAGAAGTCAGTTCTTATAGTTTTGCACAAACCCTTTTAGCCAAAACAGAGATGAACAGCCCCTTTCTGACCCTACTTAAAAACTGATGGATGTGTGCGCTCTCCTGGCTTCCTGCCAAAGTGCAGTGTGTACTGGGCGCTCAAAGTTCAAATGCTTTGTTTCCTCATTGTGCTTGGCACTCACAAACAGTATTTTGACAGACTGCTAATGTACGGGTTTCTCATCTATGAAATTAGGGAAATTTGGGATTAAGGTGCGTGGCAGGAATAGGGGCTGTGAAGAGGCCACAGCAGTACTGGGGATGCAGCCAAGTGCAAACCTTATTAATAACCAAAACTGATGCTTTTTCATTAGAGGTTAAGCAGAGTTATCCAGGAGTCTTTCTGAGAGGCACAGGTCCACTAGGAGCCAGCAAACCCTTGTTCATTCGCTAAGATGGAGAGGAGATGTACAGCCACGAAACAATAACAACAAAACAAAGCAAAGCAAGCAAACAAACAAAAAACTCCCCAAGAAAATCCCGATGCCTGTTCGCACCTTCCTCTTGCCACTTTGAGAACGCCAGGCCAGAACTGATAGGACTCAGGGAAGCTGTCTTGACATAGTCATTTATTAATTGACATCTGAAACTCTGCTAATAGCTTCCACGTTCTCTGGGTTACTAAGAAAACAAAACGAGATAATCAGAGAAACTGCTACTCCTCCAAATAGAAAATCATTCTTATTAAAATTTGAATGTTTGGAGATGGTGTCTTTTATACTATGTTTTAGCACTGAGCTAAGTTGTGTAAGCAGAACAATTAATCACTGAATAATGATTATAATTTTATGAGTTATAAATAGTAAATATTGCGCTTATTACTCAATACCTTCCATATGATTCAAACCTCTTAAAAATGAGAAAGTCAGAAATAAGAATCACCCATGTGGTATAAAATTTCACAAAATAAGTTGGACTTTGGTGAAAGTGGAATATATCTACAATTTATATTTATTTATTTTATGAATGTCGTTGCACAGTATATGATCTAGGAAATATTGTTGAAATTGTGTCTCCAAATCTGGATTTAGGTGCAAACGGAAGGGGAATAGGAGAAAAAGGATAATGGGAGGAAGTGGGGGAGGAGAGAAGAGGGTGCTTATATTTCCAATCAGTCTTTCCAGAATTTCTTTCTAGACTCGAGGCTGTTTTCAGCAGGTGGTCTCTGGCCTGGCATTATTTCTGATGTCCTTTCTTACAGGTCGTTCACGTCTGCGTTCCTATTCTCCATTGAGGTTCAAGTGACCATCGGATTTGGCGGGAGAATGATGACCGAGGAATGCCCTCTGGCCATCACGGTTTTGATTCTGCAGAACATTGTGGGTCTGATCATCAACGCGGTCATGTTGGGCTGCATCTTCATGAAAACGGCCCAGGCCCACAGAAGGGCTGAGACTCTGATTTTCAGCCGCCATGCTGTGATCGCGGTCCGCAATGGCAAGTTGTGCTTCATGTTCCGGGTGGGTGATTTGAGGAAGAGCATGATAATTAGTGCCTCAGTGCGCATCCAGGTAGTCAAGAAAACAACGACGCCCGAAGGGGAGGTGGTGCCGATTCATCAGCTGGACATTCCAGTGGATAATCCCATTGAGAGCAATAACATCTTCCTAGTAGCCCCTTTGATCATCTGCCATGTGATTGATAAGCGTAGCCCCCTGTACGATATCTCAGCAACCGACCTTGCCAATCAAGACCTGGAGGTCATAGTGATTCTGGAGGGTGTGGTGGAAACCACTGGCATCACCACGCAGGCTCGGACCTCCTACATTGCCGAGGAGATCCAGTGGGGACACCGCTTCGTGTCGATTGTGACCGAGGAGGAGGGAGTGTACGCTGTGGACTATTCTAAATTTGGTAATACTGTGAAGGTGGCTGCGCCAAGATGCAGTGCCCGGGAGCTGGATGAGAAGCCTTCCATTCTGATTCAGACCCTCCAAAAGAGTGAACTATCACACCAGAATTCTCTGAGGAAGCGCAACTCCATGAGAAGAAACAACTCTATGAGGAGAAACAACTCCATCCGGAGGAACAACTCTTCCCTCATGGTGCCTAAGGTGCAATTCATGACTCCAGAGGGAAACCAGTGCCCATCAGAGTCATGACGGCAGGATGATTCTGAGACTGTCACTCTGAGTTCTGATGGCTGACAGCCCTGAGACAGACAGTACCATTGATTGCTGATCTCTGACAGCCCTGAGACAGTTACTCATTGAGTTCTGATGACTGGCTGACAACCTGAGACAGTACCATTGAGTTCTGATGGCTGACAGTCCCAAGAAAGTTACTCATTGAGTTCTGATGACTGACAACCTGAGACAGTACCATTGAGTTCTGATGGCTGACAGTCCCAAGAAAGTTATTCATTGAGTTCTGATGACTAAATATTAGACTGAGCACCAAGATAGGGTTGGAACGCAGTATTCATAGTTTAATGCACTGAAAAATGTTTCGTATTCAAGAAATAGAACTTCCTGTACTAATAAACAATAACACTCAATGCAGAAGACTCACGGCTCACACTTGTTTCACACACAGAATGTCACTGTGACATGCTAAAGTTATTGAGTAGAACACAGAAGGTATTCATGGCTTTCGTTTTGAAACACAATTTAGGATTGGACCTGGAATTCCACACCTGGCCAAAAATTGAGTTTGTCTGAAAGATGGAATTGGTGAGCTCACGGCTATGCTCTTTCTATTGCTCATTCTACACCTGCAGATAGAATGGGAAGGGGAATGCTCCAATCACCTTTTGTATGTCAACCTTATTCTTTTTTCATGATGCTGTATGTGGTAGAAAGCATAAAGAAAACCTCTTACATCTGTCTGCTTCTAAGCAGTATTTGATCAATCACTAATCCTATACATTGACTTCTCTGTACAGTTTGTTGGGTAGAACCGGGCAAGAGTCCGCAGAAGAGCTGAGTCCTTGCTCTTGTTGAAGTGTTTTCTCAACTTTCTCCAAAAAAAAAAAGCTGTATTGAATATTTTATTAAAACATTTCCTTTATACTCACTGTGTGGTTTTGTGAGTCCTCTTACACAAAATTACTTCACATCCAGAACCCCAAGAAAGACGTCTTTAGAGGCACGGAACCACACAGTGATGAAACTATCTTCTAAGAGTACATTCTCAGATCTGTGGCCAAATAGAATTCCAGGTTTATTTGACTTTTGGTCTGACAATATTATTTTTGATATTTATTTCTGAGTTTGAGGTGGCATGGGAACCTGAGCTCTTTATCTCTGAATCTCCTCTGTCTTGTCTTAAAGCTGTATTTCCTTTGTAGCGGTCTCCATGGTCGGTCAACTGACCTACATAGGTGAGCGTTTTGTCACTAGGCTAAAATGAGATCTTCCGCCAAAGCATGATTTCATCATCCTTAGCTCCTGCATCTTCAAGTAAGGGAAGAGTAGAGAGATGTTCTGGGTTAACTCAGGGTGTGATATAATAAAACCTGGAAGTTGGGCATCTGTGTAGCTTTTTACTCAGAGTTTGGGGTTTGAATTTATTTCTTACATGAGCAATTCAACCACACGAGTCAAGATGAATATGTTGAAATTTAATCTTAAAAGACTCATGATTCTTACCAAGTGAATAGCAACTGTTGGGTTAAGTTATTTATTCTTAAGAATGTTCAGACGTGGAACTCTAGACTCACAGATCAAAAAGGTACTTGAAGCTCTGCTTGCCTGTTTAATAAAACACTCAAAACATACTCGTGTCTTTAGAAGCCAAGGCTTCTGGTGTAGGAATGTAGCTTCAGGTGAGTGAATGCTTACCCAGCATATACAAGGTCCTGGGTTGGTTCCCAGGACCTCCCTCACAGCATAAACCAAACTCGGTGGTGCAACACCTGTAATCCTAACCTTAAAGGTTGAGGCAGGAGGATCATAAGTTCAAGTCATCCCCAGCTACACATCAAGTCTGAGGTCAGTCTGGACTACACCCCCCACACACACAAAAAAAAAAAGAAAGAAAAAATGAACATACACAGAATGCTTTATTCACACTCAAAAAATCCATTCCTCTCTCCAGCCTTCTTATCATTCAGACCAACACCTGAGATCATACTTGATGCCTTTTTTATACCTACTGTGTGTGCCTTTTTATACCTACTGTGTGTGCCTTTTTATACCTATTGTATATGCCTTTTTTATACCTGCTGTGTGTACCTTTTTATACCCACTGTGTGTGCCTTTTTATACCTACTGTGTGTATCTTTTTTCTACCTACTGTGTGTGCCTTTTTTATACCCACTGTGTGTGCCT
>NW_004949097.1:8904559-8914499 GCF_000317375.1 Microtus ochrogaster | reverse complement strand
ATCTTTTTTCTACCTACTGTGTGTGCCTTTTTTATACCCACTGTGTGTGCCTTTTTATACCTACTGTGTGTGCCTTTTTATACCTACTGTGTGTGCCTTTTTTATACCTACTGTGTGTGCCTTTTTATACCTACTCTGTGTGCCTTTTTATACCTACTGTGCCATCCACTAGCAAATATACATATTTAATATATATTCAGTATGTAATTGTTTCTTTCTATTACCTCCTTCCTCCTCCAGTTAGTCCTGCTTCCCACAGGGTGTACATGAAATTATTGTTTACTTTTTATATTATTGAAATATTGAGAAATTTCCTTAGAAATCACCGAAGAAAATATGCCTTCACCAAACAGTCTAATAGGAATTGCATCCCCTATAGCAGCTCTTGGAAAGGTTTGTCATCTTAATAGCCCAAGGCAGCTAAACAAACCCAGTAAGCAGCTGCTACACTGGCCACAGGCACATGAACAGTGCTGCCTGCTCTTCAGGAAAAGCACAATGTTCCTGTAAGGGCACCAGCTGCAGGGCAGCAAATGCTGGACACAGTTAGTGAAGGCGTGGTGTAGGATTTCTGAGTCCCCGTGATTCAGAATGCCCTAGAACCAGAATATGGTCAGTTCTGGTCACTTGTCATTGCTTGATACCAAGGACCCAAAGACCGTCACAGTGATGGGGGGTCCAGGGAAGGTCATGACTTAGAATGTGATGCTATTTAGCTAACAACAGCCACATCAAACAAACGATAACTAAACAACCTCTAAAAACCCGGAAACCTTTTAGAATTAACAAGCTCCTATGACCTAGTTTTGCTAAACTGTATTCACTGCATTAGACAACAAGAAGGTCATGGCTGTGATAGCTGAATCTGTAGAGAACTTGAATCTGTAATGAACTTAAAAAAGCATTGGTATGTAAAATGAAAAAAAAAGATTGTTTTCTTTTAAAAAATAAAAAAGCGTATTTAAAAGTCTCATGTGATGACATACTCTTGTAATCCCAGTGTGCTGGAGGTCAAGCAGGCAAATGGCAGACTAACTGCTCAGCCTGTCCAACATACTTGATGAGCCCCAGGTCAGTGACAGACCCTATTACAGGAACAAGGTAGATGGTGTCTGAGGAACCAAGCACACCCAAGGTGTCCTCTAGTCCCTGTGTGTATGGGAGAGTGTACTTGTGCATACATGTGCTCGTGTGCCCACGCACACATGCACACACACACCGTACTATTTGTTTTCTCTCTCTGTATGTGCATATAATGTTATATGAATTTATATGTATTTAAACTTAAGTTTAAATACTATTTTATATTCAATATTTAGAGTTTTTCTTTCCACTCAAATCTTCATTCAGCAGCCATAATTTTTCAAGTCATAAATTGTGTTATACTATACCTCTTGTTAAGAAACCTCCTACTGCTTTCCATTTTCTCAAGATGAAAATAAAATTCTTTTTCAAGAACCATAAACCACTATGTGTAATCATGAGCACTTTTAATTACATTGACTTCTCTGTTCTTTGGAGAGAGGGTTGTTTTTGGTGTCTGGTTGGGTGGTTGATGGGTTGGTTGATTTCTGTAGTGTGTGTGTGTGTGTGTGTGCGTGTGTGTGTGTGATTACCCTCTATATGCTGTGAATACCATTAGTTAATAAAGAAACTGTCTTGAGCCTGTGAGCTTGTGATAGGGTAGAATAGAGATAGGCAAGGAAAACAAAACTGAATGCTGGGAGAAAGGAGGTAGGGTCAGGGAGAAGCCATGGAGCCACAGCTAGAGACAGACATGCTGGAACTTTTTTGGTAGGCCACAAGCCTCATGGTAAAATATAAAATAATGGAAATGGGTTAAATTAAGATGTAAAAGCTAGCCAATATGAAGTTAGAGCTAATAGGCCAAGCAGTGATTTAATTAATAGAGTTTCTGTGTGATTATTTTGGGGCAGAGCAGCCGGGACAAAGAAGTGACCTCTTACTAAGTGTGTGTGTGTGTGTGTGTGTGTGTGTGTGTGTGTGTGTGTGTGTGTGTGTGTTACAAAGTCTTACATTGTAGCCTATGCTGACCTGGTATTCGTTATGTAGCCAAGGCTGTCCTTAGACTCACGCAATTCTTTCAATGCCTGCAGTTCCCAAGGAGGCCAGGGGAGGTCTTCAGATGCCCTGGAAACTGGAGTTACAGATGGTTAAGAGCCCTTATTTGAGTACTAGGAACTGAACCCAGGTTCTCTGCAAGAGCAGCCAAGGTTCTTTATTGCTAAGTCATCTCTCTAGCTCCAGGAGTAATCATTTAGTAAGGAAAACAGTGAATACTTAAGCAACATTTCTACCATGAATAGCAGAATTTGTGTGATTATTCAATACAAAGTTCTCTTTCATCTTAATTCCTTTTGGAAATTACTAAAAACAATCACATTTCTTTAGGGGAAATTTCCTCTCTTTAATCTTTTGTTACAGAAAAGTTTAAAAACACATTCAACAGTGGAAGTATTATTACTATAGTGAATCCTGCACGTTTGTCACTTGCCTCGCTAATGGTGGTATATCTCTGGCTACTTTTCACCTGTTACCTTGCTCTGTGGTATATCTCTGGCTACCTTTCACCTGTTACTTTTCTCTGTGGTATATCTCTGGCTACTTTTCACCTGTTACCCCATTCTATGGTATATCTCTGGCTACTTTTTAATCCGTTACCCCACTCTGTGGTGGTCTGGATGTGAAATTCCCACCATAGACTCATGAGTTTAAACTCTTGGTCCCTAACAGGGTTTGGAAGGTTGTGGAAACTTTAGAAAAGTGTTTCTCAACCTGTGGACCATGACCCCTTTGGGAATGGAATGATCCTTTTACATGGGTTACATATCAGATGGCCTGCATATCAGATATTCACATTATGATTCATAACAGTAGCAAAATTACACTTATGAAGTAGCAGCAAAAATAATCTTATGGTTAGGGTCACCACAATATAAGGAACGATATTAAAGGGTCACAGCATTAGGAAGGTTGAGAACCACTACTTTAGAAGGGAGAGCCTATAGGAGTCACTAGAAGCCAGTCTTGATGTTTGATAGAATGGCCCCACTCCCTGTCTGCTGTCTGCTTCCTAAGTGTGGATGCGCTGTGACCAGCCACTTCATGCCGCTACTGCCAGGCCTTCCTCATCACCCACAGAGGCCAGATCTGGGTACCAGATCCCCCAGAGCTGGAGGGTGCAGAACTCCAGAACTGCCACGTGTGCCCTTGTCACTGAGCTGCCTCTCCAGTCCGAGGGAAATTTTCCTGAGCCAGGAACTGGAGATGGCTTATTGGCTTTTGTTCAAAGTCATTTAATTGAAAATTAGGCTCATGGCCACTGGGACAGCAGATGAAGAATGTCAAGTCTATAGCTGCATGGTCAAGTTCCCAGAAAAGCAAAAAGTATAGCTATGAAAGGGGCCTGGGAGGAGAGGGCAGCCATTCCTCTCCTGTCACCACATGTTTAAGACAAACACGGTGATAAATAGTCTAAAGACAGGAGCAGGGGGAGAGATTTAGAAGATTTTATAAAGTTACAATGAAATAACCATGAGGAGAAGTGGGGAAGAGATGAGGGAGAGATTTGAAAGAAGACACAAAAGCACAGTTTAGTGAAAGTAGAGAATGTTAGCCTTAGTAGCTTGCAGGTCTGTATAAGGCACTAAATAGAGATGTGGTATTCAGTGAACTTGAAGAGCTGGAAGGTATTGGGAATGAAGCTGAGAAATGAACCCAGGCAGCCACAGCAGAGTCCAACTAGAAAAGCCTTGGCTGTCGTTCCTGAAAAAGGTGGCCTTTCTCCAGTGGTAGAAGTCAAGTATTTGAGGCCTTTTGAGAACTGTGTTGAACTATATATATGCAGTATTTTTAACAGAGAGGTGGACCACGACTTTAATTTTGCTTGTGATCTTTTCATCCTTCGCATTGTCAACACGCACTGAAGCAATCCAGTAGTCTGTAGATATTTAGCTTTAGGTTGTGTGTGTAGGTGTGTGCACATATTTGCATATGAAGATGTGTTCACATGGTGGCTGTGTACAGGCGCAAATATACATGTCAAAAACAGAGATTGATATTGGGTATGTAAGTCCTCACTATTTTATTTTGGAGACAAGGTCTCTCACTGACCTGGAGCTCATCATTGTGGCTGTGGTAACTGGTCAGAAACTCCAGGGGTTTGCTTGTCCCTGTTCCAATTAAATTGAGGTTACGTAAGCATGAGGCAGTGCCAACTTTTTATGTGGGTTCTGGGGTCCAAATTTAGCTCTGCCTGCTTGCATAGCCAGCATTCACCCTCTGAGCCATGTCCCCGATGCTGAGCAATAATTCTTGAGCTGTTGAAATAAACTGCTCCATGTAATAGTTTCCTCTTGGTTACCACTAAGTGGGGGCTTCCATATGGTCAGCAAAGTTACCAAGGGGACAGAGTCATTATTAAAAAGGACTAATGAAGAGGTAAGCCATCTAAAGCAGAGTTAGCGCCAATTATACATTTTTGACCTGACATTAAAGGCTGATTAAGGTTTTCATGAACTTGAACTTGAGTCTTTGCAGTGAATTACCAAGGGGTGTAATTGGAGTCACATCCTCTCAAGGTCTGTGGGGAATTCCCATCACATTTGATGAGAATTGTGTAGAAAGATCCTGGGAAGAGCGTGGCCCCAAGCTTCCTCTTGGGCTGCCTGTAGGGTTTGTTGTGGTTTCTTTCACGCACCACTCCTTGGAGACATGAATTTCTGTTCTTTCTCTACCTTCTACATCCTGGAAATAATGAAAAGATAGGGAGAGAAGCCCCAGGAGATGCAGAAGTCTTTTTCATTCTTCATCCTGTATCTGTGATTAATTTATTTATCAAAGAGGAAATTTCTTTCTCTATGATGGCAAATCACAAAATAGCATCAATACAAGGGAGGAAATGCTCTTACTGGTGACCATGTCCTCTCTGGAGGTCATTTCCTTGGGCCACTGGAGGACTGTGAGTTCTGAGTCACTCTGTCAGACCAAGGCCAAGGGTATTTAGAAACATCTCTGGATGCAAGGATTTCATCCAGAAAGAACCAATGCTCAGTGGGGAAGAGTAGTTAGGAACAGTGGGGCTGGGAGGAAAGAATACAGGAAAATACAGTATCTCTGAGAATGGGCAAAGTGGCCTTGTCTCTCCCAGGGATCAGCAAGGCAACTGTGTCAAGGGTCCAGCACATTTTTATCTTTCTCTGCCTGCTAAGTAACTGGAGTGGATTGTGATTTTGATTTTGACACGCAAGTTCTTTCTATGGCTCTGGATTGTGACTCAGATGATTTTTGTTTGCTTGTTTGTTTTTGTTTTTCTGCCCCAAGTTCTCCACCTGATCTCTTTTGGATAGAACTTTTATATCCCTCAGCTTCTCCTTAGAGAAAACAAACACACCTGGTTATCTTCTGCTCAATGCTCCGTGTCAGAAATAGAAGATATTACATAGATAACACTAAAAGGATAAATAGACACATGAAACAAAAATCTCTTTGTGCAGAATCCCTCATTTCCATCTCCCAGTTTAGTGTTTCACACATGGCAGTTATGAAGACAGGCAATTATCAAGGGCCAAAGATCAGGAAAAGCAAGTGGAGAAGGCAGATAAAATATCCCTGAAGCAAAGATTTGGGAATTAGGTTTCAAAGACATTTTATCTCCACCCTAGAGAACAAGTGTAATGAATTTGCCACATACTAACCATCTGACTTGGGGCTGAGGAGATAGCTCTGTGGTTAAGAAACAGTTGCTGAATTTGCAGAGACCTGGGTTCAATTCTCAGCACTCACATGACAGCTCTCAATTACCTGCCTCTCCAGCTGCAGGGAATTTGTCGCCCCCTCTGGCCTCCTTGGGCACTGCACACATTTAGTGCCTATACATACTTGCAGGCAAAATATCCACAAGCATCAAATAAAATAAGTAAATATTAAATGTTTGTTTCTTAGTTGTAGTTCTCTTGTTTACCTACTGAATTCCAGACCAAACTATTTGTATGTATTTTTCTGTGCTGTGTCTCTGCTGGGAAATATTGCCACATTTACGATGAGGTTCTCTATCACCTACCTCCGTTCTCGGAATCAGCCACTGTTCTAAATGCAGAGCCTATCCACTGAAGAGCAAAGAGCAATAGCATGCAAGAGATCCTATTTTACTTAGTGGTAGCTTTGCCAGAAATGGGATTTTTTTTTTTTTTTGAGACGGGGTTTCTTGGGTAGCTTTGGAGCCTGTCCTGCTGTCCTGGCACTGGCTCTGTAGACAAGGCTGACTTTGAATGCACAGAGATCCACCTGCCTCTGTCTTCCAAGTTCTGGGATTAAAGGGGCAAGTCACTATCGCCTGGTGAAGTGGAAAAATTTTTAAGTGCATTTGTGTTCCAGGTTTAAAAAAATAATAATAATAATAATAATAATAATAATAATAATAATATTCAATGCCTATTTCAAATTAGAGAAGGCTAAAATTTTGGTCTGTATACCATGAGGTTATGAGTGCTTACTGCTCTTTCAGAGGACTGGAGTTCAGTTCCCAGTACCCATATTGGCTGACTGACAGCTGCCTGTAACTTTCACTTCAGGAAGTTTGACGTTCTCTTCTGGTCTTCATGTGTCAGGAGCCGTTTCAGGCTTCTTCTTTCTCACGTCTCACAGGGCCTTGGGGTGGAAATCTTGAGACAAGAAAACTTAAAGTTAGCCAAAACATTACGTGCATTACGTGCTGACCGTGGAGACTCGGGCTCTGGAGGGCACCACAGAGTGTCTTCAAGGCTTACTGCTTGTCACTAACGGCGGGTGTTCTGGCCACTGACCTTGCAACTGCCCTGCTTAGCTGCCAAACTGCCCCACTTAGTTGCCTAGCTACCGAGCCCCTCCTTCCCTTCCCCCTTTCCTCAGTTCCCCCTTGCCCTAGCTCCTTTTTGAGGAGTATATAAGACGTAAAACTTGCTTCAATGGGCGGATGCCTTGACAAGGAATACTGCTTGGCGTCCGTTTCTCTCTCCTCCCATGTCTTTCAGATAGTGCCTCTTCAAGACCCTGGAGTAACTTAGGACCTGCTGGGCGGGTCATTCATGGGTACCTGCATGAACATGTTCATACTCACACAGAGACACACAGATATATGTTTTTTTCAAAAGTATACCAACATAGGCAGTTTGAAAACAAATTATGAATAAATGTGACAAAATTAAAAAAAAAACAAAAACAAGAAAAAAAACTACAAATACAACTTCAATTACAATGCTTCCCTCCACCAGTGCCCTCAGCGTTTTCTCTCTGTCACTCTGGGTGATCCAAGCGATTTACGGGCACGAAGCCACAGGCCTTCCTAGAATCTGTAGACCCAAGATTCCCCAGGGTCAGCCTCTGCCTGAGCTTGAAAGGACGCGAGGTGCCAAGACTCCGTGACAGCCCCGTGTCAGCGTCTGCCCTGCCATCTGTCTCTGGACGGGGTATTTCCTGACCTTCGCTGCCCTCAGTCAGCCCAGCACTCGGCACTTCTGGATGAATCTGGGTAACAGGTCTCGGCCAGCTAGGCCTTCTTTTCCCGGCAACGCCTTTCATCTTCCTTATCTTTCCAGACATTCCTCAGAATTCATTTCCTACTAACAGAAAAATAACCCTGCAGTGCTGCAGGAGATTAATTCCAATCGGATTTCTGTCTGACTGTTAACAGAAGCAAGGGAGTCAGCTAAGGGCGATGCTTACCCCGTGAGGGAGAGGTTCGGCTTAGAATGGCTCACAGTGTCTGATTCACTCACTTCATACTGCTTCATGATACACCTAATCGGAAAGAGGAGCATCAGAGGATGGGGCCAGTGGTTTCTCCTTTAATTTCCTTCCCTGCATTAAATGACTCAGTGTGAAGACATTTGTGTTGTTTGAAAATGAAGGCTCTGCTCTTGGGGAGGGTGTGGGACTTCGGGAGCTGACTCAGTGGTAAGCTCGGTGGCAGAAGACAGGGTCCCACACTCATGGTCTTCTTACACAGGCACTATCCTTATGTTAGGAATCTATGGACATTCTAGAACAAATTCAGTCCCCTTCCTTATCACTGGACTCTTGCTGCCTTACCTCTTAAAGAATCCTGCTTTTCTGCCTTATGGTTGCTATTACTGTGGGGCCATCACCTATGGCTATCCCTAAATTAGCGACAGTATTAGCCAATAGTATTAGCTACAATTATTAAGGTTACAATATAAGATGCATTGAGGGTTACTATAGTGCAGACACTGTACTGAAGACAATTATTACTCTCTTATATTGGGACCATGTGCATTCTGGGAAAAGCGCTGTGATTTTAAGCTACGTTCCTGCTCTGAACTAAATCTTTAATGTCTTTGTACATAGACACACAGTCACGTGCTAATAAAGGACCGTGGCACACTCTGACAGATGCATTGTCTCCTTCTGTGCTCACATAAACCTGCACGGTAAAGTCAGTCACTTACTGTAACCTTTAATGCAGCAGAGACAGGGTCAACCCCAGCTGGGTGTGGTCACAGCACAGTTCGGTACTGTTGGTTGTTCAGCTCTTCTTTCTGAGATAGTCCTTGTTGGAAGAAAAAGAGAAGCCTGTAAGACTCAGGAAGGAAAAGAAACTTCGGAAGCTTGAGGAGCCTGAGCTACAAAATTCGCAAATACGCTTCCTAAGGTGCTACAAGCTGTAAAGCATTGCCAGGGAGATGTGTCAGTGGTGTTGTCTGCACTTGGCTCCAAATATAGTCTTTGTCTGCCTTAGAGTGGACTTTTCAGTCTCCCACGCTCCTGTAAGTAATCTCTCCCCATGCTCCAGCAGATAACACCCCTCATATTCCAATAAATGATCCCAGTAAAGCGATTAGTTTACCAATCTAGACTTGGGTGGGATCCTTCCTTTGTTCTGTTGATAATGCCCTATCTGGAGTGAACAGTCACTTGTTCATACCTCCTTTGAAGAAGTCATAAATCATCTTACAGTAAACTGTGGAATCTTCACGTAGAAGGAATACACTCTAAAATAATGATAAGGAGACAGAATAGCAGACATGTGAACTAGAAACGCAGTCACTTGTCAATACGTGCTGCATGTGATTGAGTGCACTGCACTTTTAGATGATACAATCAGTTTGCTCACACTAACATCACCCAGACACATGAGCGGTGCACTGATGTGTTGCATTAAGACATCTAAAATTATTGCAGCTTGTCACTAGGCAACAAGAATTGTCAACTCCCTTATAGTCTCTTGGGATCTACATTGGATATATATATATATATATATATATATATATATATATATATATATATATATATATATATATATATATGACTTGCCAAAAAAGTCATCACAGGGCTCATGACTGTATTTTACAAAACTGGAAGACAGCATGAAAACATTAAAACACAAAAAAGATGTGGTATGTCCAGACCCCTAGGGACTATAAACTCGGTGATGAGTTTAAGGGGGCTGGAGAGACAGCTCAGAAGTTAAGAGCACTTTCTGCTCTTCTGGAGGACCCATCTGACAGCTTACAGCCCTGTAATTCCAGTTCCAAGGCTGTGTCTTAGAGTTTCTATTGCTGTGAAGACACCCCATGACCACAGCAACTCTTAGAAAGAAAAGATTTAACTGCGGTGGCTCACTTACCATTCAAAGGGTCTATCATCATTGTAGGACATGGCAGTGTGCAGGCAGACATGGTGCTGGAGAGGTAGCTGCTACATGTTGAAATGCAGGCAACACAAGTAGACAGAGACACCGGACAGTATTTTCACCATATATGATACCTCAAAGCCCACCCCCACAATGACACACTTTCTTCTTCAACAAGATCACACCTGCTCCAACAAGGCCATGCCTCATAAAACTGCCATTCCTTTTTGGGGCCATTTTTTTTATTAAATTTTATTATTCAATTAAGGATCTCCCCCTCCCCCCCCCCCC
>NW_004949097.1:8902298-8904287 GCF_000317375.1 Microtus ochrogaster | reverse complement strand
TGAGTTCCTTGCTCATGCTCCCCCTCCTTCTGCTCCTGATTTGGACCTTGAGATTCCTGTCCAGTGCTCCAATGTGGGTCTCTGTTTCTAGCCATAAATAAAGGAAAGTGAGCTTATAATTCGCGGTCCTAGAGAAGCTGATTAGAAGGTGAATCCAAAGACAAACATATAGGCATCCTCCTGAATATTAACCTTCATCAGGCGATGAAAGGAGACAGAGACCCACATTGGGGCCATTTTCTTCCAAACCACCACAGTATGAAACTTCCCCTTTTGGCCTCCATGAGCACTTCACACACACACAGTGTGTACACACATGCAGGCAAACACCCATACACATAAAACATTAATTTTTAAAAATAGAATCCTGTTAAAGTCAGGAAAAAAAATAAATTAGACAATACAATAAAATTGGCATTAGTAAACCAGATGAACAAGGTAGACAACATCCCTGGCCTTACAGACCCATGATGTTATGGAAGAGAACAAGATACAAAGTCAGAATTAAAATTTGAAACCATTGCATTGTTTTAGATAGAGATAAAATGAGATGCAGGAAATAAACAGGTCATGTGATTAGTAAGGTGAGTGCTATGGGCATGAACAAGCCTTTAGGTAGGAGGTTATAAGATGGACTTTCTGAAGAAATTCACTTTTATCAAAGCCAGTTAGAAAAAAAAAGGTGGCCAGGTTGAGGGAGATAGGAAGGGGGCAGCTCTGATGAGCTTGTTTAAGAAATAGTGGGTTGAATAAAGGCCATGTGCCACCATGGGGGAGGGACAAATCATAAAAAATCTTCAACTTTACTCTAGAAGCAATGAGAGATTGTTATCATTGTGCATAGGTGTGTGCTTTTGTGTGTGCATATGTGTGTTTATATGTATGTGTGTGTGTACTTATGTCCATAAGTGTGTGTATGTGTGTTTGTGTATTCCACATAGACAACTTAGCAGAACTCAAGAAATAGATAGCCTGCTAGGAGAAAGGGGAGAAAAGGAATGTTTAGTAGAGCCAAGAAACAAATTTGCTCAACTTCAGAGAGACAGAAAAAAAGAAATAGTTTTAGAGAAGACAGATACTAGATTACAGAAGGTCAAAAAGACATGAAGTATGATGATCAGTGGCATCTTCATTGGAGTTTCTATTGCTATGAGAAAACATTATGACCAGCTTAGGGAGAAAAGAGCTTTTATGTCTTATACTTACAAGTCAGTATATCACTGAAGGTAGTCAGGGCAGGAACCTAGAGGCAGGGACTGAAGCAGAGGCCATGAAAAGGAGCTGTTTACGGGCTTCCTCCTGTGGTTTGCTCAGCCTGCTTTCTCATAGAACCCAAGACCACCTGCCTGGGGTGACCCCACCCACAATAGACTGGGCCTTTCCACATTGATCATCAATCTAGAAAATGCACTATAGATTTGCTTATAAGTAAATCTGGTGAAGAATTTTCTCAATTGAGGTTCCCTTTTCCAAAATGACTCTAGATTGTGACACGTTGATATAAAGCTAGCCAACATAACTAGCATTGGAAATTTAGACAACTTTGAGAAAGATTAATCTTTTTTAGTCACTGTGATTATTTGCAGGTTAATTTTAAGATGATTCCCTCCTAGGAGACTCGCAGATGTAGAGCTCAGGATCTAGTCTGGGGGTCACTGCAATGGTTCAGTAGGAGAAGACACTTGACATCAAGCTTTCTAACCTGAGTTCGATCCATGGAACCCACACATTGGAAGGAGAGAAGCAACTCCAACCAACTGTCCTTTGACCTTTATAGATACATTGTGAAATGTGTGCTTACACACATACATACACACACATGCACACAGATGCATACACATGAAAGAAAGAGAGAAAGAAAGGAAAGAAGAAAAGAAAAAAGAAAGAAGAAAGGAAGGGAAAGGAAGAAAGGAAAGAAGGAAGGAAGGGAAAGAGGAAGGAAGGAAGGAAGGAAGGAAGGAAGGAAGGAAGGAAGGAAGGAAGGAAGGG
>NW_004949097.1:8897051-8902198 GCF_000317375.1 Microtus ochrogaster | reverse complement strand
AGGGGGGAGGGAGGGAGGAAGGAAGGAAGGAAGGAAGGAAGGAAGGAAGGAAGGAAGAAGGAAATATTTTTAGAATAGCTGTTCTAGGATGGCTCCATCAGCACACACTTAGGGGTGAAGAATCTGTTGTCAAATGCTTGAGAACTCCCATGTTCAGTTGTTAGTTGATGAGCATTAGGGGACAAAACATTTTGGTCATGGGGTGATTTCTCACCTTCAGAACCTAAAATCCTATCCCAAGGCATCCTTTAGTTCTTAGAGCATCCACCCCCTTTTTATCTGTGACCATAAATCATTTAGTGAATACTCTTAAGTTTTGTTGCATATATTCATTAAAGAGATTAATCCTTCAACATTAGCTTAATTGCATGGCCAACTACTGTGTCAATTTCCCCTTCCTGACTGACAGAAAACTTCTTTCTCCCAAACTTACAAAAACTTTGTCCACACAATTCTTCAACTGTGTATCAGACAACAAACCTTTAGTCCTCTGCCACTGGAAGTGTCGTCAGACATGAATTGTGTGGTGAGGGCACCTGGCTTACCATCTCCATCCTTATCCCTCACCCGGAGGAATGACTTGTTCCTACGGTGTTTTCTCATCCTTCTGTTCTGCAAGCCCACATGTTGGGAAGATAAGAGAATGAGAGACATTTAAAAAAATCATTTTTACAGATGTCATAATTTTTGTCATCTTGACACAAACAAACCTAGACGTGTCTGAGATGTGTGAACTGCACATGAGGTATGTGCAGGTATGTTCACAGGCTGGTCTGTGAACATGTCTGTGGGACATTTTCTTGATTGCTGATGACTGGGGAAGAACCCAGCCCACTGTGAGTGGTGCCACCCCCTAGGTGGACGGGGCTGACAGACAGCTGTGCATCCCCACCAGTGAGTGCGTCCACATCTCAGTTCATCCTTTATCAGGGAACATGTCCTTACTGCCTTTGTGCTAGTTAACTGTTGACTTAAGAGCATAAACTCCTTACCCCCACAGTTCAGTGGGTTCAAAAATCCCAGTATGATTTAACTGAGTCTTTGTACTAGTTAATCTTCATTGCCAATATTATCAGATCAGATTCGCTGTGGAAACATACCTCTATGTGCGTCTGGGAGGGCACATTTCCAGAAGAGGTAACTGAAGAAAGAAGATCCACTCTAAAAGTGGGCAACATCATGCCGTGTGTTGGGCTCTCAGGAAAAGAAAATGAGGAAGAGAACTGAGTGCCAGCGTTCATCTTTCCCTGCGTCCCGACTACGGATACAAAGTGACCTGCTACATCGGTCTTGATGCCGTGACCTCCCCACCATGATTGACTGTCCCCTCAAACCAACAAGCCAAAATACATGTTTCCTTCCTTAAACTGCCATTGTCACACACACACACACACACACACACACACACACACACACACACACACTGTCACAGCACGAGAAATGTGAAAAATACAGTCCTGTACCTGAGATTCTCTCAGCAAACTAGGTATCAGCTGGGGTCTCTCACAAAGCTTGAGAGAATCCCCTGTGAACACGTGACTGGGAAAGGGTCTGTTCCAAGGTCATGTGTTGTGGAGCTCCTTGAGAGCCGCTGGAATTACTGTCCCTGACTGATGATGACTCCAGTTCATTGCAGCAGGAGCCTTCCGATAAGGCTGCTTGAGCAATGGGGAGCCAGCTGGTAAGATACAGACTACAGTTTTAGTAACGTCACCAGGGAAGAGACACCTTTCCTATGACATAGGACTTCGGATTATGATTGTTAGAGCTGAGACCTTTAGGGCCTGTCCTTGACCCAGCCTGCCATCATCTTTGGTGGTAACCTGACCAAACCCTCCTTCTACCCTAAGATGCCTTTGGAGCCTCAAAACTGAAGAGACAGAAGTGAAACAACTTTGCTTTCCAAGTGAGGATCCTAAAAGGAAGTGGATAGAAGAGGGTCGAACCCTTTCTCCTTGCTCACAAGGAGATCAGTTGTCTACTGTAGAACATAGTTACATGGGGGAAAAAGACAAAAGTATTAAAATTATCTCACATATATTTCAATTACATATATCACAGAGACTATACAATTGAAATCACAATTTATATGTGAGCTACTATATTTTCAAAGACTTATCTGAAATCTAATTTTAAATGCTATAAATGAATTGTGCCTCTGAGTTTTACAAGTTTTGAGATCAAATCTCTAAAACAATGCATGCTGAAAGTCTCTGCTTCTCTTGTGATAGTGTTCAGCGCCCCAGGCTGGGAGGTGAGAGGGTAATTGATCTACTTCCAGAATTAGCAAAGGAGCTTTTCTACTGCATCTGCCAAAAGTGAGATTCCATTTTAGTCAATAAGAACTTTGCATTAATTCAACATTTGGATGGGGTCCAGGATCCGTTGCCGTAAGTCCTGCTTAGCCACTGCTTGTTTCAAGTAAGAGCCAGACAGTTTGTTTATCTTAGGCGCTTGCTTGATCGGTTACTCCCCTGGGAAAATGACCTTGTTTTCATCTCAAACTCCAGAGAAGCTTCTTGTACTGGGGAATCTTATTCTAGTATGTGTCCAAAAAGTCAAAATCTGCAGTTCATCCTCAGCTACCAAAATTTCAGTTATTTCGTTAGCAAAGGTTTTCAAATTCTAACCTTCCCTCCTTAATCTTTCCCATCCCTGTTAATTCAAAAACACAGAACTGTTCAAAGCTATTGAAATTACTTCATTCCATTCTACTTTCAGTTCCTGTTCCAGTATGAATATGAAATGCACCATTGCAGGATCATGTGCCCTGTGTGGTCTAGGAGGTCTAGAACACTTAACAAGCATGATCTGGCCAGAAGGAGCAGACCATCAGAGGCATGGCTGTGAGGGCTAGGCCAGATACAGCTCGGCTTTTCACTCCATATTTCCCATCTGCTACGAAGTACAAAACCTTAACACCTCCTGCTCCTCTTGCTTTGACTCTACCCGAATCAAGAGTTCAAGACTACCAGCAGAAATCTCCGATACAACGAGACAAAAAAGCCCTCCCTCCCACTGGTTGTTTCTGTCTGGTGTTTTGTCACAGCAGTGAGAAAAGTAATGTAGAAAACTGGTACCAGCAGTGGGGTTGTTGCTGTGACTATTCCTGACTTGAGAATTGGTTTGAGTGAGTAATGTAGAAAAATTGCAGATGAAGGCTTGAGAAAAACTTAAAATGTTATGATCAGAGCTTAGTAAGTAATTCTGTTAGGAGTTCAAAATGTCATGAGCCAGAATGTCAATCAAAATGCAGATAACAGTAGACACTCATGAAGTTTTCGTTGGAACAGGGCTTCTGTTGTTAAATTCAACAAAAATGCATATGTGTATGCTTGAATGTAACTTTTCTACACTTCAGTCCTGAGACTTTGAGGAAATAGAGTTTGAAGGTGAAGGAGTAAATTAACATTGAACAGGAAATTCTGAGACTGCACAGCATTCAAGCTATGGCATGCTTATTGCTGCTTTTATTGGTTTGTACAGTGAGAATCAGGAACAGACACAACAGAAAGACATGAAAAGATTTCGGTTTGGTCCAACAGGCCTATGTAGATTTGAAGGTAAAATCAATTTTTCATTTCTGAAGAATTCGTTGTATAGAAGAAGCCAAGAATCCAGGTGGTATAGAATAAGTTTATAAAGCAAGTACTTGGCATGCCGAAGCAGGAGGATCAGGAGTTAAAGACCAGCTCTGCTGTAGAATAATCCTTTTGTACATTGTAAAGATTTGTCAGTCAAATTGGTTTAATAAAACACTGATTGGTCAGTAGCCAGTCAGGAAGTATAGGTGGGGAAATCAAACTAAGGATGATGGGAAGGAGGCCAACCAGATGCAGAGAGAGTAGGAAATCAATGTATCATGTGGCAGAATATACATAAGGAATATAGGTTAACTTAAAATGTAAAAGTTTGCTAGTAACAAGCCTGAGCTATTGTCCAAGAATGTATAAGTAATATTAAGTCTCAAAGTCAACTATTTGGGAAGCAGATAGGTATTTGGAAGCAGTCAGGAGGGAGAAAAATGTTTAATTACAGCGCTCCAGCATGCAGTGAGTTTTAGGCTAACCTGAGCTACATGGTGAGGTTATGCCTAGAAACAGGGGAGAAATCTGAAGTGCTGAGATCTGGGGATATAGCTCAGACTTTGCATCTGGATAACAGGGAAGATACTTCAAGGTCATCGCAGAAACTGCTGGAACCTCATCATTACAGGCTCAAGGGCATAAAAGAGTAAAAACTTGAAAAACTTTCTCTTCTGAGTATACTACCACCTATTTGCAAAGGGCAGCCCAAGAAATTATTTCCTTGAGGTTTTTTTCACAGTGGTCAACCATGCAGACATGTGGGATCACTATGAGCTGAGCAGGTAGAGTGACACCCTGTGTTAGCAACAGTGGGTACCATCTGTGTCCCACTGATAATGAAGGATGAAGTAAAAGGGAAGAGTTGTGGAGTGATGGAAGATTCTGTCTAGATTTCAAAAGAAAGACAAGGAGGCTAGACAATGCATGGCAGAGTATGATTCCCTGTAGTGAGCCACTAAGTGAAGTCATGAAGATGAAATATAGAATGCCCACTAAAGAAACTAAGGGACAGGACCTGTGCCTGCAACCAGCCAATCACCAGGGTGAGGTGACTCAAATCCTTTGTGTCTTATACCACAACATCATTTGTCCACATGCTGAGCAAAACCTGTAGGATTTAACCATTACTGTGGTAGATTTTTCTCAGACCACTGAATAGTTGAAATCTGTGCTTTTCCTTTTCTTTTCCAGTACCTTTCAACTAAAAGTTTGTTTTTATTCATAGAGGAGTCTTTAGACTTCTTTTTTAACAACATTGGAACTATGTAGGGGTGTCCAACCTTTTGACACTGTGCCATAGTGTTGTCTTATACAAATGTGTTGACTTCACTCACAGGTTTTCTAAAATGGATGTAACTTGCAGGCTATGGATGGATGTGCCAGGTAGACTTTTAAAACTCTTAGAAGCTGTTTTTCATTTTAGCCATTCTGACAGGTGTAAGATGGTATCTTAAAGTTGTCTTGATTTGCATTTCCCTGATCGCTAGGGAAGTTGAGCATGACCTTAGGTGTCTTTTGGCCATTTGAACTTCTTCTGTTGAGAATTCTCTGTTCAGCTCA
>NW_004949097.1:8873229-8896525 GCF_000317375.1 Microtus ochrogaster | reverse complement strand
TGCCAATACCAAGCTGTTTTCACTACTGTAGCTCTGTAATAAAGTTAAAAGTCAGGGATGGTAATGCCTCCAGACAATCCTTTATTGTATAAGTTTGTTTTGGCTATCCTGGGTTTTTTGTTTTTCCATATGAAGTTGATTATTGTCTTCTCCAGATCTGTGAAGCTGAATTTTAAATCATGAGATGGTTTGGGGGTCCAGAGGTAGAATGTTATGCACTTGCATAAAGTTTTCCCCTTGCTCTTGCTTGAATGCTTAGTCCACAGCTGGTAGCACTGATTAGAAGGTTCTAGAAACTGGAGGTTGAGATTACTCTGAAGAATAGGTGTGTTTTTGAAGTTACACCCAGTCCCCAGACTTTGCTGAGTTTCTGTTTCTTTGATTTCAAACCTCACTGTTACTGTCTCATTATGGAGCCAGGAACACTGGAGACAGGACTACAATGATACCTATGACATCATGAGCCAACCAACATAAACCATCCTCTCCTTAACTTGGTTCTATGAGGCATTTCACAGCCATGAGAAATAACTTATACAGCTTGTATAAGGTGACAGAGATAACAAGTCCCACAATATAAAGAATCTTAGGGATTGCTAGTACCCCGGATGGAAGCTTGAATAAATAATTTCATTTATACAGGACAACAGTTAATTTTAAATGTCAATGGCATAACCTAGAATCACCTTGAAATAGAATCTCAATAAAAGATTGTCTCCATTGGTGCGCCAGTGGGTATGCCTGTTGTGGGAGCTGCCTTAAGTTAATTGATATGGGGGAATCCAGCACACTGTGGGTGGCACCGTCCCTTACCAAGAGACTCTTGAATATATGAGGGAAAAACCAAACTGAGCACAAGCAAACAGGCAGGTGAGAAATGTACACTTTTCTGTCCTCTGGTCTTGATGGTGGGTGTTGTGTGATGCATTATTTGAAGTCTGCCATCTTGACCTCCCTTCTATCATGGACCATAACCAAATTTTGAGCTTAGGCACACCCTTTCTCCTCTAAGTTGCTTTTTGTCAGTCAGGGTATTTTATTGCAGTAACAGAAAAGTCACTAGAGCAGAAACTGGTACAGAGTCAGTGCTGTAATAAATGCAAACATGCAGATTTCATGCCCGTGGACTATTGTGGAAGAATTTGAACTTATGGGTAGAGGTTAATGCTGTGGAAGGTTAATGCTACTCCACTCCTGAAGTACGAGCCCATTGTGCTGCAGGAGCGCCTTCCGCTCCTTCAGCCAATAGCTCTTGAAATACCAGCCCACTGGGGCGTGGTCTATTTATCTTTAAAAAAGAGCAGCAAGCCTCGGCCCGCTCTCTTGGTTCCAGTGCTTGGTTCTTGCTCCTGCTCTGGCGACTAGGCTCCTTTCCTGACCATTGGTGTTTCGTGAGTTTTACCCCCCTAAATAAATATCCCTTTAAATCATAACTGGTGTGGGATTGATTTGCACATAAGGTTAATGGACCATTCTAGAAGAAGTTTAGAAAAGAGAATTGCAGAGAGAAACATAGACAGTGGAAACCTAGCTCATAGAAAGGAATAAGGACAGCCAGGAGCAGGGAAAGGGGCTATTTGTGTGATACTTTAGCTAAGAAACTGAATTGCTGAGCATCCGGGATCTGGAGAAGCATCTGTGACAGCTATGAGATCAGAACCAGTGAAAATGTCCTGCTTGGAACCAAGACAATAGGAAAGTGTTTGAATCATAATTCTAAACCTCCTTGTTTATTAAAAACTAAACATTTCCCCAAAGTCTCTATATAACAATATAGAAATTATTAGGTTAAAACATACAATTAATTGATTAACACCAAGAATCAACAATCACCATGTGAGGTATTATTTAAGGTTCTCCATCTTAGTCTTAATAGTCTTTGAATATAAAATGCATTACTCTTGAAAAGTTTCTGGAATAATTTGGAATTACTAGAGCCAAGTAGACTGTTTATTTAGGCAACAGAGAAGAAATATGAAAGAAAATCAGAAAGTCAAACCAAGGATTAAAATCCAACAGTCCCTAATGATTCTGGCATGGAGCCACTAATTTTTTATGTACGAGTGTTTGTCTGCATGTATGTCTGTGCATTCCATGTGTGTGGTGCCCAAGGAAGCCAAAAGAGAGCGCCATCGATGCTCTAGAACTGTCAATGTGGATGCTGGGAACTGAACCCAGATTAGGTCCTCTGGAAGAATAGCCAGTGTTCTTCACTGTGAAGCCATCTGCCAACTCTTAGCATTATATATCTATGTGCATATAAAGATAAACAACATGAAAGCTCCAGAACTATGACTTAGCCACTAACATGTTCTTCGCTGTATTTTGATATTCAAATACAGTGTCTCATGTAAAAGTAGGGAGATAAATTTAGGAACTGAATTAAAGAAACTGGTTTCTAGAGCCAAATAACCAAGTGAGTACCAAAACCATAAACCCTTCACCCCACCACACACACCCCGGGTTGTCCTTCCAAACTAAGTGTGTGTAGTTTCACCAGGAAATACTCCCAGTGATTTCTGACATCACAGCAGCTATTGCCCAGGTCCCTTTCCTTCCCAGGCAGATTTCATGTCAATGACTGCTAGAGCCCAGTTTTCAGGGGTAAAATACAGTGATCTAGAAAGTACACATGCAGAAGTATGGAAAAGTTAACACTCGATTTTTATCTGAGACCAGCAAACTTGATGCCTTTACTGTTTAAATATTTGGGAATCACTGTCAGGGATGAATGAATAATGAGGAAAGAGAAGAAAGACACAGATCTAGAGTAAATGAGATGGTGATTTTAAAATAGGTGTTTATATAATTCACAGTTGCAAAACAGTTCAATAGTTATGAAAACATACAAACTGTATGGTTGGTTGCCAACTTTGAGATTAGAAGCCTAGTCTGCCAGTATTCTGATAAATTGGGAAATTTAGAGATAGCTAGGCTTCCCCTAATATATTTTCTGAACATACCAAGCAAAAGTCATAAACTGATTCTGTTAGCCGTCCAGCAAATCAAATTAGGAGGTGAGGAAAGCTGTGTAATTCTGCCTAAAATCTTACCTTCTCTATTTCAAGTGGGCGGAATGTGAGTGAGAGAAAAACCCAGGTCTTCACATGGTGCGTTCCAGCCGTACCCCCACAGAGAGCTTTCGTCCCTGAGTCCATGAGTTATGGTTCGTTTTCATTGGCTCTTGTCCATGCTCAAGGCTGAACGTTAGCGGTGTGAGCAGTGCCAGGCTAAAAGCGGCCTGGAAAGAATTCGCTAGAGTATACAAGTCTAATTATCTTCTGGAGTGAGGAACCGGGGCTGCTTTATCATTGTAACTGCGTCTGTTCGTGGGCTGCTCCTGAAGTCCTCTGGAAGACTCTTGTCCTTTTCCTTCATTGGAACAGAGCTCAGAGACCAAGCCCAGGTTTGTTAGCTGCTTTCTTAATTGAAAGGCAGCAATAGTGTTTAACCTTAAGTATCCCAGCTAAACGCATTACTCTAGAGCACTACTGGAAGGCACTGCACCTCCAGGGACAGGGCCTACAGGAATGAAGTTAGGGCCTTCCTTAAAGGATGCATGACAAGGCAACATTAAGATCTTTTCTTTCTTTTCCCATCTCCCATTTTCATTTCCCCACTGCCAACAGGCGGGCCTTTTCCATCACCACACACTGTTCCCCACCATGATGTGCTGAATTATCACAGGACAAAAATCAGTAAGCTATGTGGTCATCCCCTTAGTGACTAATACAAAAGTCAGTAGGCTATGCGTCCCCCCCCCCCCCGTGACTAAGTGACTAATACCTCCTAAGCCATTAGCTAAAACAGACCTTGGTTCTTTGTAAGTTAACTGTCTCAGGCATTTTGTTACAGGGGTAGAGAGCCAACACAAGCAACTTGAACACCGAGAGATATTTTGCCACTTATTAAAATTTAAAGACTTCCTTTTAAAGCTGAGAGTCTATTTTTAAATAGGATAAAATTTATACTATCATAATACTACTCACTGCTATCAAGTGGCAAACTAATATTAAAAAATAATGTAATGATGGGGCCAGAAAGATGGCTCAAGGATGAAGAGCACTGATGCTATTTTCATGGGGCCTAGGTTCCAGTCCCAGCATCCACATGGTGGCTCATAATCATCCTTAACTTCAGTCCCAGGAGCTGAAATGTCCTCTTCTTAGCTTTTTGGGCACCAGGCACACATATGTTGCACATACATACAGACAGATAAAATATGTATACACATAAATCTTTTTAATCTTTTTTAAAAATCATCACATAGGAACTTAGGGTTAGTGATACATAGGGTAGGTCATGGGGCACTGCACGAACTAGCTTGTGGTGTAAGCCAGGATCTCTGAACTAAACCAGGACCCTGAATGTGGGATCCAGACTAGATCTGGTGAACTAGGGAGAGTGTGGATAGCAGAGTCTGGCTGACGCTCCGGACTACAACCTAGAGAAGCTGGATGTGGGTTTATCTGGTTGGGTAGAGCGGCTGGATCTCTGCTTTTTCTTTTGTGAACAGTTGTGCCTATCTGTTGGTGAGATTGAGGTATTGAAGTCACTTTAATTGTGTTGGGCTTAAGCTGTGTATTAAAAAGAAAAAAAAACACATAATGGTCTCTAGTTGATCACTCTCTTCCCTTGATTTTCATATAACTAATTAACTCATGGAATATGGCACAATCTGATGGTGTGCAAATTCTCATTAGAAAGGAGGCTTGAATTCCATCTAGAGGGAGAGTCTTCCTCACCAGAGTTACTGGATCCGTCTTTCTGAAAGATCTGTCTGCTTCAGTCCTAATGACATATCAACTGACTCTGAGGGATGAAAGTTTGTGACGTCAGGCACGTGTGACATGTTGGATTGCAACCTAAAGGTGAGCTGCTTAAACTGTGGCCCTTGGAAGCAGTTGGAAATGTGTCATTGACAGCATACCCCATACCACAGAGGTCTACATGTTAACATGCTTTTCCAGCAGACAAAACATGCTAAGGTGCAGTAAAACTGCTTCCTAAGGATTAAGGAATTTACTGGGTTAATTAACAATGATGGAATAAAATGCTTGAAAGCTTACAGGGAAAACTAGAAGGAGAATGGAAGGGAGTGTGAAAGGGAAGAGAAAGAAAAGGCATAATTTTCATGACTAATCTTCCACACTCACCTTAGCAAAACATTCCATAAAATTATCAACAATTTATTAGGAATGACTTGAAGAATTCGTGTGACTGGCTGTGGTGGTAGCACATGCCCCTAGTTCCAGCATGATGTGGGGTTACCATTAATGAATAAAGAAAACTGGCTTGGCCTAATAGGGTAGAACAGACCTAGGCAGGAAAAACTAAACTGAATGCTGGGAGGAAGAAGGAGAAGTAGGAGAGAAGCCATGGGGTCACTGCTGGAGACAGACACACTGAAACTTTGCTGGTAGGCCATGACCTTGTGGTGATGCACAGATTAATGGAGATGGGTTAAATTAATATGTAAGAGTTAGCCAATAAGAAACTAGAGCTAATGGGCCAAGCAGTGTTTTAAATAATATGGTTTCTTTGTGATTATTTTGGATTTGAGCTGCCAGGAACAAACTAGCAGTCTCCTCACAACAATTGGCACCCCAACATGGTGGATTAAATCCATGTAAGACCTGAGAAAACTTGGAAGGGATCTCTGGACACACACACACACACACACACACACACACACACACACACACACAAAAGTTTAGCCACATTTTTTTTTCTGATTAAAAAGCCACACCATTTTGAAATGCTGACTTTCTGGGCTGTGCTGCCAGTGTGACCTCTGGCTCTTTCAGGAAACTGAGCATTTGAATGAGGTTTGTGAGCAATGTGCTGTGGCTTCCTTGGTGGCAAAATGGACCAGCTGTGTGCCTAGAGATGGGGCACTGTGCATGGCTCTCAGAGATGGTTAGCAGCTCTGCCATGCTGAACTGTGCAGGACAAGCAGGCAGTACCACATTTCCCCTAGCAATGGTACCGCTTAAGTTCATACTAAGGGCTTAGCATTTTAAGAAGCACTTCTTGTCAGAAAATAATTACAAATACCTAATAAAGACAAATTCAGATGAAAAAGACCTCTAAATGGGTCACAGTGCTGGATAAATGTATGTAGGTTTGTGAGAGAGAAGAAAAAGAGTATAGAAAGTTGGAAAAGAAGTAAATCACTTATAAAAATAAAACAAAGTCTTTAACAAGATGAAGTACAGTTATAGATTAAAGGAGTAAAGATAATAAAATAAATATTAAAAAGTAATAAAGTTAAAACAAGCCAAGTAGGGGCTGGAGAGATGGCTCAAAGGTTAAGAGCATTGCCCGCTCTTCCAAAGGTCCTGAGTTCAATTCCCAGCAACCACATGCCAAGTAAAGATGAAATATGCACAGTCTGGATTATGCATATTATTGTGTTTTCTTTGAATTTTTTGACTGTGACGGAACTAAGTAACCCACATATATACTTTAAATGCATTTTGTCTTCAAAATATGGATCTGAGGATATGTTTCTTTGGAAAAGATATTCTTCTTTTATCTCCACAGAAGATGAGAACCTTTGGATTAATTCCAGACTAATGTGGTTTGATGCACCAAGACCCCCTGAAAGGCTGCCATGAACACACCCAAAAAATACTTCACCCAACAAACAGCAGGAAGCAGTTTGGAGAAGAACTATGCCCATATTCCCAAATATTGTTTTAAAATGTTTGTTTACATTTAAAGGGGGATATAATATAGAGATTTGTATTGGTACAGATCTTGGATTACTGATACAAATTTAAGGTCAATTTTATTATACTGTGTGTGTATAGATATATATGCTATTGATTAAGGTATTGTGGTTGTGTAGTTCATTTAAAAATGTAATGTATAATTAAGAAATACATATTAATAGATAGTCATCTCTAACAGTCAAGCTTGTGGTCATATTAGTTAGGTTTTCTAGATATATAGAGATGTATTTCAGACAGGTATTCTTCAAATCTTTCAGAGGCCTTCAGAATATGGCATTTAAAATGTTTTAAGGACTTAGGACTTTTCATGACAGTGAGACACATATGCTCCTGGAAGCTCCAATCTACTTCAAGAGGAAGATAGGAATTGAAGAGGCTCTTTATAGAGTTTGCTAGCTATTTGGGCAAGAAACTGCTCTTGCCTGGACTGCTTGACATTATGCTGCATGAACTAGACATGCAGGACCCACAGAGAAATGACTGCCAACCTTGTGTAAAAGTAAGATGATCCTTAGGGGTTCCTGTTTCATGAAAGAGTCTGCAGACATTCTGCAGGACACAGAAGAAAGTGACTGACAAACAGCCTATATAGGTAGGACTGTCTTTGAAATTTCCTGCTTCATGGAAAAGTCTGCTGGATACTATGGGTCTGTTGGCTGAAGATTGGATGTCCCAACATACAGAAGAACTTTGGGTCACTGTCCAGGCAGCACAATGTCTCTGTCAATTCTAGAGGTTTGGAAGTTGGTTACAATGCACTTTCTGTTTCCTTAGGTAATAATATATCCTTCTGGAGTCTTTGATGGAGTTGAAGAATAAATAGTTACAATTATAGTTTTCCTTAGTTATGATAAAAGATAAAGTATATATAAATATTGTAACTGTAATTCTTGCTTGGATACCTGTTTTGTTATATGTGATTTTACTGTGCTGAAGTTAAAACCTTTCTTTTTACTTAAACAGAAAAGGAGAGGTGGTGTGAGATTCCCCTCTGTGTGCTGTGATTACCATCAATGAATAAAGAAAACTGGCTTGGCCTAATAGGGTAGAACAGACCTAGGCAGAGAAAACTAAACTGAATAATGGGAGAGAGAAGGAGGAGTAGGAGAGAAGTCATCTCATCACTGCTGGAGACAGATGCGCTGAAACTTTGCTGGTAGGCCACAACCTCGTGGTGATGCACAGATTAATGGAGATGGGTTAAATTAATATGTAAGAGTTATCCAATAAGAAGCTAGAGCTAATGGGTCAAGCAGTGATTTAAATAATATAGGTTCTTTGTGAGTATTTCAGGTCTGAGCTGCCAGGAACAAACGAGAGGCCTCCTCATAACACCAGCACTCGAGAGGCAGAAGCAGGTGGAGCTCTAAGTGTGAGGTCAGCCTGGTTGTCAGTTCCAGGACAGCCAGGATACACAGGGAAACCCAATCTCAAACATAAAACAAAACGCAAAGTATGTAATTGTATTTTTTTAATGTACAGAAGCACATAAAGAGGGATAAGAGAGATGGTTCTGTGGGTTCAGATGGTTCAAGTGTTTGCACAGAGACCTGAATATGGATCCCTCAGGTAAGAATCAGGTATTGTAACAAAAGTTTGTAAACCCAGTGCTGTAGGGATGAGAAAGGCAAATCCCATGAGCTAACTGGTTAGCCAATATGGGCAAAGTTTTGAGCTTTGGGTTTAGTCAGAGAGCCTATCCCACCAAAAAAAAAAAAAGAAGAGCAATAGAAGAGCATTGGAAGGAGGCATCTAGTGGCCACCCCTCTCCTCCACACCTGGATGAGTGCACCCATAAACAAGCTCACTTCCTACGTATTGTCTGCTTTTAGATCACACATACACAAATTAATTGACAGAATAACTAATTAAAATAAAAGGGCTGGTAAAGGGTTGGGTTCTGGGGACAAGTTGGCAGGGGGAAAGGAGAAGGTCTCTCTGGTCTCTGGATTGCATGGGATCTCCCCACAGATGTGTGCTCAGGGAACCTGGTGAACACTTTCCCCTTCTGTGCTCCCATTCTGGTGCCTTTCTCAGAGGCACCATCTGTCCTGTACACAGACCTTCCCATCTCAGGACAACCTCCACCACATCTTCCTTAACCGGACATTTCACCGGCTTTACTCCTTGCTCTTTGGTCTTGATATAATATCCTAAGGGTTCTTTGTTTGTTTGGTTTGGTTTTTTTCCCCCTGTTCACAGGATCAAATCTGCTGCTCTTCCTGGAAGTGGATTTCCTGTTATCTTTAACAAATGTTTGGAGGTTAAATAGCTCCTCAAATACAGCTGCTTGAAGCCTTCTTCAAACATCTGTGTCATGCCTTTGGAATTTAACCTTCCACCTAGATGAGAATTTCACTTTCTGTACATGGTCAATCTTCTCTTCTATGCTGGATACTTGGTGCTATGGATCTTCCTGTTCCCAGAAACTTATGGCAGTATCTGACACCACAGTAGATACTCAGTAAGTGTCTAATCAATCAACGAATAACATAATCAATAAGTCATAGAGCCCTGATCTACTCAGGGTCCTGGCTTCTTCTCATGTGCTCCTGTATCTTGATATATTCCCTTGCTCCTTGGATCCCCTCTCTCTTCCCTCCACTTCTCTGTACTCTGTCTTGTCAAGTGGGGAGTTTTTATGGAAACTAGAAGGGGAGGAGTGGCGTGGAAGTGAGTGTCCTCCTGTTTTCTCTTCCCCTGCATTGAGAGGAAGGGAGCAGTTTCCTTCTTGCATTCTATCATCCTAACTATTTCTCCTTTTATTCTTGAGAGAAAAGAGACCTGGTGCTTTTCTTATTTCTGTGGTCAAATACCCAACAAGAAACAACTTAAGAGAAAGAGCGGTTATTTAGACGCATAGGTCAAGGAAATAAAATCCATAATGGTGGGGAAGTTGCTGAGGCAGCATTGTGACAAAGCAGGTCTGGAAGCGGATGATAGACAGGAAGTGGGGTGGGGCTAGATGGTCTTAAGGCCTTCCTTCACTCCGCTGTCTCATTTCCTGCAGCAAGGCTGCAGTCCTAAGTTTCTACAGCCTTCCAATGCAATACCACCAGTTGTGAGCTAACCATCCAAAACACGAGCCTGTGGGGGATATTTTCTACTAAAATCACAACAGACATGAACCAAATCACCTGATCTAAGGGGTGGGGATGTGGCTCAGTGGTAGATGTATGTCCAAAACCCTCCTTTACACCCGGCCCTCGCTCCTGTGAACAGATGGAGAATATCTTCCCCAGAATGTGCCGTCTGTTTTATGTTAAAACACGCTGGCTTTGTCAGATACAAAAATATTGGAAAACTTTACACATCTTAAAATATTGGTCAAGAACTGAAATGTTTGCAGTTCATGATATTTTTACACAAATATGCTATTTTTACTAAAATAAGTTTAATATTTTATATTCGGGGAGGTATAAAATGCCCTCCTTCCTAATCTCCTCTGCTAGCAGAGAAGGGGGACTCTGAACTGATTTCTGCCCATCTGGAAAAGGCCAATGCAAGAGCCAGGATCCTTACAAGAGCATCAGAATTTTGGAGAATCAACAATGTACATGCTAAACACATTCTGTGAGGTGTTCATGGTTTTTATAACATTTTTTTTCTGTGGATTTCATATATTTGATTTATTGCTTATGCTTTAACATGTTTGCATTTTTAACTGTTCTTTGGGGGCAATAAAATGTCTTTTGGAACTTTCAGAATGTACTCTGAAATTTATGTTTTTGGAAAAACTCATTTAGGAGTTCTGTCTGGAAGTCAAGAGGGAGGCCATAGAATGATGGCATGGAATTAATGTGAAATATTACGTGTTTGAGTTTTTAATCTATCTTTGCAGATGTGTACCACAGTCTGGGATGGTGGATGCTATACATGATCCTCAGCTCCATAGAGACATGGCGATGGAAGCAGCCTCAGAACTGAAGACCTTGTAGACAAAGGCACTACTATCCCTCTGCCCTGATCAGGGCATTCCTACACTGTCCCCACCAATCTCTCCAGGGACATCAGAATATATGAAGTAAGCCATTCACAGACCTTCCAAGTCTGGAGATTTATATCCTGCTGTCATCACCAAAGAGGAAGCAAAGGAGGAAAGAAGGGATGGAGGGAGGGGAAGAAGAAGAGAGGAAGGGGAGCTGGAGAGGAGGGGAGGCAGAAAGGGATTCTTTAGTTATTCATCTTGGCCTAGATCAAATTTTTTTTGACCTGCATCCATCCAAAAAATGTTTGATATGAAAATATAAAGGTTTATCTCTCTTGATTCTGGTACTATCTTCTTTTTAAAACTTTTGATGAGGGGCTCAGGATGGAGTTTAGTGGGCAGAGTACTTGTCCAGATGCAAAGAACCCTAGGTTTGATCCCCAGTGCTGATGAATGCCATCAACTACAGAACTCACAGGGAGAGGAATGGTTGAGGAGGAGGCTTGGGTCAAGTCATTCTTGGCTTTATAGTGAGTTCAAAGTCAGTAGGGCAACTTCTGGTAAGGTTGGTCAAAATACCTACTGAGCTCTGTGCTGGTTAGTGTCTGTCAATGTGACACATCTGGCCATATCTGGAAAGAAGAAATATCAACTATGGAAATGCCTCCATCCTATTGGCCTGTAAGACAGCTGTGGGATGTTCTCTGGCATAACTGAGGTGGGAGGCAGTCCACTTTGGATGGTTCCACCCTTGTGCAGATTTCCTGGGAGGTAGAAGAAAGGTAGCTGCACATGAGCCTGAGAGCAAGCCAGTCAGCAGCTTCTCTCCATGGCTTCTGTTTCAGTTCATGTCCCCAGCTTCCTGCCTTTAGTTCCTGCCCTGGTTTCCCCTCATGATAAAGTCTAAGCCAAAGACAAATAAATGAACGCCTTCTTCACAAAGTTGCTTTGAGTTGTGGTGTTTATCACAGCAGTAGAAAGCAAACCAAGATGAGACTGAAGCTTGATATTTTCCCCATCAACCTTGCTCTCTTACCTTCTCCACGGGCAATGGGTAACGTGCCCGCATTCTGCTCTTCGTCCTTAGACACAGTCCTAATGATCCAACCTGTGGTGTGCAAGGGATCAAGACAGCCTCCCATTTAGGGCCAACCAGGACTGAATTAGGACCCACCCACTGGAGCAAGATCTGTTTTCTACTTCAGTTTTTACTTCTTGATAAAGAATAGTGTGAGTAGGAGGTAATTTAATATCACATAAACGAATCAAATGGGCTGTCAAGGGACCTGTCTTGTTCCAGTTGGTTAGTCCCATGAGTCCTAAACTGGGTGAGGAGCATAGATATCTTTTAAACAAATAATAGTCTGGGCATCCGGCCTACAGAATTTTTCCAAAAAGACCTAAGATAACTTGGCAAATTCCATACTAGTAATAAGTAAGAAATCACAGGAATTGCAAAATGGAAAAGGAAAAGGGATGCAATGCATTGTTCTTACAAAAACCAAGTGAAGAGCCTGTGGGACAACTCAGGTGATAAACCGCTTGCCATGTAACATGAGGACTGGATTTCAGATCCCCAAACCTTCATAAAATCTATGTGTGGTAGAAGGGACCTGTAACCCCAGTGCCGAGGGTGGGAGAAGAGACAGGCCCATCTCTGAGGTTCACTGTTCAGTCTCTCCATCAGAATTGGAGAATTTCAGGTTCTATTAGAGTGTTGTAATACGAGCAGTGGGGCTGCGTCCCCAGCACCCCGGCCACCTGGCTAGCTTATGCCCCGAAATAACAACACACAAATCGTATTCATTTAAACACTGCTTGGCCTATTTCTATCTAGCCTCTTCTAGGCTAATTCTCACATATTAATTTAGCCCATTTCTAATCATCTGTGTAGCACCGCTAGGTGTGCTTACCGGGAAGATTTTAGCCTAAGTCCATCCTGGGTCTGAGCTTCATGCATCTGCCTCAGAGAGCAGAGCTATTGCGTTTCCCCGGGAGAGGGGAGCAAGGCGTCTCTGCTCCAGAGAGCAGAGCTGTCGAGTCTGAGCTCACTTCCTCTTCCTCCCAGCATTCTGTTCTGTTTACTCCTCCCACCTATGTTTTAACCTATGAGGCCAAGCAGTTTCTTTATTACTTAACCAATGACCTTCCTCCATTATTAGAGACTCTCTAAAATGTAAGGTAGCAAATGTTTGAGAAAAATGCCCAGTCTTAACCTCTGGCCTCTAAACACACACACACACACACACACACACACACACACACACACACACACTATATGCATCCACACATACACACTATATGTACACACACACACACTATATGCATACACACAGAGATGTATACAGGCATGAACATCCACACAGGCATGTACATACACTATATGCACCACAGACACATTAAACAGACATGTACACACACACACACACACTATATGCACACATACTATATGCACACACACTATATGCACACAGACACACAAAGAGACAAATATAGGCATGAATACCCACATAGAAATCACATACACTATATGCACCACAGACACAGACACATGTGCACACATACTATATACATACACATTACATGCACACATGAACACACATGTACAGTACACATGCAAACAAGTGAAGGCATAATTTAAATTTCTCTTTTCCACATGATTGTCTAATACAAGATTCTAAAAGGTTTATAAGGTCTAGTGAGAGTGGTCTCCTAGCTTGTTTGCTGTGATAAAACACTGGCCATGAGCAACTTAGGAAAGAAAGGGTGTATTGGCCTATAGGTTCTGATCACAGCCTAGAATGCTGGGGAAAGTCAGGGCGGGAACTCAAGCAGGAATAGAGAAAAGAACCATGGAGGAAAGAGAGTTGTTGGTTTGATTCCTATGCCCTGATCTGTCTGCATTTTTTTAAAAAATACAACTCAGAACCACATTGAAGAGGTGGCACCACCCACAGTGGGCTGAGCCCTCCCACATGATAATTAATCAAGATAATATTTCCACAGACTTCCCTACAGGCCCTTCTGATGGAGGGGGCACTTTCTCAACTGAAGTTCCCTCTTCCCGGACGACCTTAGCTTTGGTCAGGTCTACAAAAAAATAGATGCTCAAGTGGAAACCATGATGTTACTAGGCTTTCAAAGCCACGTCAACAGTGACCACCATCTTGTCATTGACCCTTTAACAACGTGATAGGACAAGGCCTTCATTGTGGAGCATTATCAGTTTCTGATGATGAAAATGTCTCCCACTCCCACAATTATGGCTGACTGGGATATGGCTTGTAATTCTGAGAAAAGTAATATATTTAGCCATCTCCTGTAAAGCAGACCACTGTGTCAAAGAGCATACCAGCAATCAGCTCTTTAAACCCTGGGAAGCTTGTTTAACTTGCAGCCTGGGGAAAGATGTTAAGTCTTAAAGAAAGGAGCCAAGAAACTGCTTAGTCCCGTTATTATTAGCTGACCTGAAAGTTTCTGGCCAGTTTACAAGACTTGAAAATTTTCAAATTGGATTTATATATGTTTATTATACAATAATCAGAAAAATCAAAGTGGAAGGGCCTGAAGAAAGACTGTGCTATTAAAAATATTTTTGGAAAGCCTGTTTTTCCCCTAGAGCCATGGTTGTCTTGGAGTATTGCAGTGTGTCACTATTGAAGGTCATTGTAGAATCAGCAAGATGCTTCTCCATGACTCTCCTTCAGCAGCGTCCCGGTCAGCAAATTATAAGGAGGGACAGTGCGTCATTGTGGTATAAAAAGGATGAAAAGAGGAGCGTTTCCTAGGTAGGTTTTTGTCCTAGTGATGTTCCTGTCTCCAGTAACCAAGGACCCAAGGAATGAGCCATCTGGTTCTTTTTGTCAACTTCCTGCCTTTATCAGAGGAAATGAAATGTGTCCTTGTGACCTTTCAATCTCATATAAACAGTATCAGGAAAACTGTCAGAATCATGCAGCATGAGTAATGCTTATATTTCTTGCACATTTTTTTCCCTAATTCTTCCAGGCATGTCACTGATTTGTAAAACCGCAAACAACTCCAATTCAAGTGGCTGTTGATGATGGTTAGTGACAACCACTTACTGAAGGCTAACACTCACTGTGGGCCAGGAACTGGTTTATGCATTTGGCACCTATGTTATCTCAACACCGCCTAGAAGGATTCACAGAGGAAAATGGGGAAACCATACAGCCCATTGTCTCCCTTTCCTTCTCAGAAAGTACCATTGACAATCTTCTGTAGACCTGTGTCAACTTTGCTGTTGTTGAGACAAGATCTCTCTCTACAAGCTGTGCTGGCCTCAAACCCATGGTGGTCCTTCTGCCTTAGCTTCTCAGATGCTGGGGATACAAATAATAGCACCATATCCTGCTCGTGCCATGGCTCTATGAGAGAGAAGTGATGCTGACCCGTCCTTCCATGACAGGCATGGTGCTTGCTGTCCTGTGAGCTCCTGAATGTGGACACAGATGAACCCCAGTCCATCACAGTTTTCCAACACGACAGTGTCATCAGAGATATATACAGCCAATTGAAACCATGCTCCAAATTTTGAAGAACGTATGTTCACCCAACTAGCAAGAGGCAGAGCCTCACAGTCAGGCAACGCTGAGTACCCACAGAAGTTTCTAGCTGGTCATGCCAGCTTGAGGAGGAACAGCCATGACTTTATACAGCCAACTGTACTGGTAAGGTGGCACATTTACCAAGGTAAGTGATTAAGTGTATTTTTTGTTCATATTTTCAAGTCATACTGGGTTTATTTGGAAATACATTGAGGAGCGTTTTCCTATGCATGCATGTACCTGGATAAATTAAATTATAGAGACCTTGTTATTGATGAACATACGCAAAAATGGGCAAAAGTGCTATAATGAAAGAGCATCATCTATGCAGAAGACACAAAAGTGTTTAACAAGGAGGAACTTGTGTTTCCTAGGGGCACCCTGCCAAGGCTGTTTGCATCCTGCCCAGTTGAAATATACATATTCTGACCTCGTTTTACCACTGAGGAGGCCCAGGATACAGACAGGGATCTGGTACCAAGTCCCATGGCCATGCATGAACTAGAGCATACCTAACTCTCTCAGATTATCAACTTCCTTATCACAACAACGGCCCCGTTTCCAGCTTCCCACAGCTGGTTTGTTATTGTTCTTAGAGCTGTTGTCATTTCCTGTTCCCATTTTCACAAGGATACTTTCAGGAAAGAGCCTCCCAAGGAAGATCAACCCATCCTCCCTTAATTCCCACCAAATGGTATAGGTTGGGTTGACTCTGTGCCATGCGGCCCTCAGGCTTGGATGTCACTGAAATAAATCATCTCATGACCTTAAGAACACTTCCCAGGCTGAGCTCCTACCCACTGGCATTCTGATTTTGTGAATACATGCTAGGAACTGAAAATCCGTGGACATCAAGGCTCCCCAGGTGATGGTAACACACAGCAGAGCTTGGGAACTGCTGTCTGGATTGTTTAGGCTTCTCTGGGGCTGGACCTCCAATGCTCCTTGTCCCTGCCTCCAGACTATGTTGTCTATTCCTTTTGCTTCCAGATGGATGAAGTGCTCCTAGCTGTCCATTAAGGTGTTAGTCTTGGTCACAGTAGAAAATTCTGCAGAAATTCTTAAGGATGTTCACATTCAAGTGCCCAACTTCAACACCGGATCCTTTCACATTCTGCCTCCTTTGAGCTATGAACGCCCTTCACTCTGCCTAGGTTGCCTCTTGATTGGTCATGCTTGCTTGTTTCCTAGTGATCGCAGCATCCTTCAGCTTCAAGTCCAAGTTCGTTTCTCTACTTGCCACATTCTAGAGTTCCAGATCTCTTGTTTTGTAGCTGACTCTACCAATGACTCAGCTGTCCTGGCCTCTGGCTCTCCTACCTCCTCTTCACGGTACTTTGCTTACAGCCTCCTTAGCGAGTCCAGATTCTTATGTTTTCTGATAGAATTGCTTATGCTCAGTCTAATCATTCTCCACTCTCTCGCTGCTGCCCCTCTCCCCATCCTTTGGAAACCCCAAATTTAATTATATTCACCCATGCTCACTGGGCTCATTTTTATGATTCTTAGCCTCAAATGCCCCACAAGTGCTTCCAGAAGATTCTACACATGTGTTCTCATGCATTTGTCATCCTAGCTCCTCACTCTGAGATGATGACCTAGATTTTTTACTCTTCTGCAAAGACAATGGGTTTGGAGAGAGCATTCAAGAATCTACCACAATTTATCACAGACTTCACATGTGCTTATGAATTTGATTTCATCTTCTATTCAGTGTAGGACCCTCCTACACTTACCTGCGTCACCTCTTTCCCTTACACACTGTATTCTACATTGCTCACTTGCTTATGGTAACACCTAGATCTCCCTGGAGATCATTCCAATCAATATACAAATATGCTGGACCTGAGGCAGTTCCTGCTAAGGGAAGAAACTTTCCCTTGGTCTTGCATCTGTATATATCCATTGCTCCCGACTCTCACACCTGCTTGTCTTTACTGAAAGAAAAAAAAAATCCTCTCAAGTTAGCTATTATCCTTTTCTCAATTCATAGTCATGTCAATTCCTTGAACATCTTTTTATTTTCCACTTGAACACACTCCAACTGGGCTATTGTCCCCAAACTGAAACATCTTTTCTTTAGGGCCAAACTGATCCTATCTACAAAAATCGACAGGTGTGTCTCAGGTTTCATCTTCCTGAGCCTGGCAGTGTTCCAGACAGCTCACCACGCCCCACTCTCAGCCTTTTCAGTGAACCCCACATCATTCCAACCCCTTCCTTTGCAGTTGTGTCTCCTCTGTTGTCATTGGGTCTTCTCAGACTCATTTCATTTAAAAAGAGGATTTTTAAGGCCTCTTGTCTCTTTTTCTCTCTTTGACACTCTCAGGTCATCCCAGTCCTTGGTTTACAATTTCTATGACAAAATCCTTCACATTTTTTAATTAAAAATAATCATGTGTATGGGTGTTCTACCTAAATGTATGTCTGTGTACCATGTGCATATGACCGACCTCCTGGTGCCCAAGGAGGGAGAAAGTGGCATCAGATCCCCTGGAGATGGAGTTACAGACGTTTGTGAGCCACCAGATGGGTACTGGGAATTAAAGCCAGGTCCCTACTCTTGAGGAAGAGACCTGACCTGTCGTCCTCACCAACTTAGACCATGAAACTCAAATGGGTAAGTTCAACAGAATCATCATATATGGGCTGCCCATGCATGCTTCAGCGTTGCCAGGGCATAAAGTTCGATTCAGATTTCTTCTGGAAGAACATCCAGTGCTCTTAACTGCTGACCCATCTCTCCAACATGATCAGTCCAGCCTACTTCCCTGAGCTCATCTCCAGTGCATGTCTGGACAACACCACATCCTGAATAATAAGAGCCACCTCAAAATGTGTGTGCTCAACTATAAACTCTTAACTGTTGAGGAAAGGTGATGTGTCATAAAAACAAACAACTTCGAAACTGCTTCACCTCCTGAAAGGAGTTGTTTTCCTCTCTGCCCCCTTTTCTGTTTTTGCTTTTAATTAAAAACAAACAAAAAAAAAATCTCTGTTCTCGATTTGTTAAACTGAATGAAAATAGAAGTTATGGAAAGATATTAATGAGGAAATTCAACTTTGATAATCCTGTCTTATCAGTTTCATGATCTTCTGTTTCACAGATCATAGCTCAGTTCACCAGTCTGGCCATTGGCTGCCAGCTCATCTCAGTCTAATCCTGTCTAGGCTGCTCCCACTATAAGTGTCTACTATAGTAGCAAACAGATGAGAGCAAATTGCTAATTATTTTCCTTTATGCTAAATTAACTCTTCCCCCTCACAATTTCCTTTATAGTTGACCCTCAACCCATTACTAGACGTTTCTCTTTGAAATAACATTCACCTCTTAACTAGAGGGATTTCACGACCCAATCCATATCTGATTATTTAAAATAGAGGAAAACCAAAATTTCACATTTAAGGGCCAGCAAAATGGCTCAATTAATAAAAGTGCTTGCTACCAAGCCTGATGCCCCGAGCTTGATACCCAGATGGTGAGAGAGAACTGACTCCCAAAAGTCTGGCTGTGATCTACACACACGGACAGTGTCATATGTGTGCCTGTACTCATGCATACACAAACACAAAATCTATATAAAACATTTTGTAATTTATATTTACTTTATTTTATGTGCATGCCTTCATGTATGTCTGAATCATGTGTGTATAGTGACCTTGGAAGTCAAAAGATGCTGTCAGATCACCTGGAACTGGAGTTACTGATGGCTGTGAGCCACCATGTGAGTTCTGGGAATTGAACCTGAGTCCCCAGCAAGAGCAGCTAATGCTCTTGACAGCTGGGCCATCTCTCTAGTTTCTAATTTTTTTTTCTAAAGAAAGTTGTTTTCTCTCTGAACAATGAAAGTGATGAAATGATAGAAAATAGATGCAAACTTCAGACATCATTGCTCAGGAGCTCCAGGAATCCTTGCAGCTCGTTGCAGGGGAAGATCATTCCAAGTGCCATCATGTGCCCATGTACCAATTCTTTAAGAGGATTAGTTGAAAAACAAAACATTTACAATAAAAAACAAAATGAAACAAAGCAACCAAACCCCCTCCCCCCAAAAAAACCACCACCACCACCAACAACAACAACAGGTGGAGACTGATTCCGATTCCTACAGTCGCCTTTTTGGCTTTCATCTATCTTCACCCTTGATGGCTCTAGGGTAAGGCCAGGCTAGTGTGTCTATGTCTATAATTGACTCATCCCACATCAAATCTTGAAGTTTTGCTGCTCCTACTGAAATGAAAGCAGCAGTTGTTTGATGGCATTTCTGCTGTCCTAATGATGTCTTAAACACTCAAGCTAGTCTTCCTGGGAGAAGTTGTTGGGGCATATCCAGGCCTGTTCTGTTACACTAGACCAAAGGAGACAGTCTTAAGAACCATGATGAGTCTGTAGACAGGAACTGCTTCTGCACTCATCACCTCCTGCACACTGACAGCCACTGACTTTTACCTCCAGTTACTTATGACGTTCTCATCTGATGACTGCAAGAGCATAAAATAAGAACGAAGAAAGCACTCCTCTATCTCTTGAACTTGGGAAGAGGTAGGAGGATCACTAACTCGAGGTCATCCTACATAGCCCAGACCATATGAGACCTGGTCTTAAATAGTGAAAAGACAGAATCCTCTCCCTTAATTGAATAAGGTCTCAAAAAAAAAAAAAAAAGAAAAAAAAGAAAGAAAAGAAAAGAAAAAAAAAATGGTTCAAAGGCTTGGCCCTAAGTAACTGGGTTCTTTTCTAATGTAGAGGCTTTTCTCCATGCCAAAGTAGATGGAGGGCAGAGGGTAGGGTAGAGGTGGAAGCGGAGGGGTGGGGGGTGTTAAATCCCTGAGGCCTCAACCCTATAAAAAAAGACTAGAGGTAACTAAGGAAACTTGGGAGTGGGAGAGGTGACTTTCCCCAGAGAAGAGCAGGACAATTGGTTGTCCAGTACTAAACAGTCAGTCCTGAGAACTTATACAAGGATAGCATTATATGGACCAAGTAGGTTATATATAGGAATACGTCTGTATATACATAGATCTCTTCAGCGACATTTGATGAAAAGGAGGCCATGAATTTGAAGGAAAGTGGGGAGGAGCATGTGGGAAGTTTGGAGAGAGGAAAGGGAGAAATGATGTAATTAAATTAGAAACTCAAAAATTAAATAAATAAAAAAAGAGGTTGTTCTCCCTTAACAATTTTAGCAAATGAATCCCCATGACTTGAAGTTGCTCTGAGTTTAAAAGTCCCTTGTCTGCACAGGCTTTGAATTATCACCTTGTAGTTTTCTAAAAATGAAAATATACTCAAGTGTCAGTGTATCTCCAGAGGAAAAGAAGGAGCTTTCATCCAGATGTGGGTGGAACCAAACACGGACATTGTCATCTGAGAAGCAGAATTTATAGAGGAAAAAAAAATGGTTCTGGGATAATTCAAATCCCAAAGGAAGAGAAAACACACACATCACTTAGCAAATTTCCCACCAGAAATAGGGACACTTGCATGGAGACAGGAAAAGGAAAAAAAGAAGAAGAAAAGAAAAACAAACAAACAATTGAATGGAACCCAAAAACAATAGATAAGGAGGTTTCTAAGAGAGAAAATCATTTGTTGTTGTTATTGTTGTTGTTGTTTACAAGAAGCTTTCAGATGAATGTAAGGCTGGCCACAGGTGATAAAAATTTAATCCTTTATTCAAATACAAAGGATTCTTGAAGATATTTTTGCTAATGTTTTAATAGGTACTTTTAAAGATGTATTTATTTTTATGTTATGCATATGAGTATTTTGTCTGAATGTAATGAAAGTACACAGTGTTCATGTTGTGCCCTCAGAAGCTAGAAAAAGGCATCAGGTCCTCAGAACTGGAGCTACAGATGGCTGTGAGTTGCCATGTGGGTGCTGGGAACCCAAACCAGGTCAGCACTCTTGACCAGTGAGGCATAGATAAATAAATACAGCAAAAGCAGGGCTATGAGAAGCGGAAAAACAGACAATAAAAACTTTAATTATTAGCAGTTACAATCAATCAGTGCCATCATCAAAATTAAAAGGCAAACACCAGAATTGAAAATATTTCCGATAAAGATCAATTTAGATAATGTCTTTAATGGGTGATGGTTTTCTTATGCATCTAATTAGCAACACATCACACACCAAATTAAACCCGGGAAGAATGACAGATGAGCAGCTCTCAAAGGAAAGAATTTAAGTGTTTGCCAAACAGATGAAACTGGTACCCTCCCTGTTAAACTGATACCAACAATATGATGAAAAAAAGAAAGGCATCTTTTTACTTTTTTGACAGTGATATTGCCAAACTGCCCCACATCAGCAGTGCTCTCTGCTTTAACAAGAGAACCTTCTGTTTGCAGCAGGCTGAGGTTGATGCAGAGACTCACGTGGTCAAAGTCCTGGAAATAGGTGACTGCTAAGAGGTCAGGCCTGAATGGTGCCCCTATGTCAAGCCCTCCACCATCACCCACCAAAGAGCAGGAAGAAGGGACAAACAGAATGTAAGGAAGAGAATGATGAGCAGCGCCGTGACATATCTTCTTGATATGGCACAGATATGACACGGTCTCTGCCCTCAGGAACTCACAGCGGCACAGTTGCCTGCACAAGACCCACACATGATCAAGCCAGTTTCCATCTCAGCATGAATGGGGTCATGGTGCATTGAAATGTATTGTATACATGCATGAAAATCTCAAGAAATAAATAAAAATATTATTTAAAGATTATATATAGCAACCTTGTTTCAAAAAGCCAAATAATAATAATAATAAATGAAATAACAAGCTTTATATGTGAAAACTCATTAGCAATGCAGAATGGCAAAGCTGGCATGAACACACACGTGTATTTACCAAGACATCTTTAATAATGAAATGAAGTCAGAAGTCCAACAACAGGTGAGTCATCAGATGAGGATCCATAAGATTATCCTTTTGTGGGCTGGAGAGAGGGCTCAGAGGTTAAGAGCACTGGCTGCTCTTCCAGATGTCCTGAGTTCAATTTCCAGCAGCCATATGGTGGTTCACAACCATCTGCAATGAGATCGGGCACTGTCTCCTGACAAGTATATAATAAATAAATAAACAAGTTTTTTAAAAATATTCAAAAAAGATTATCTTTTTGTATAAAATTCATGCTGAGAAAAAAAGTGAATATCTGGCACATTCTTGTAATCCCAGTACTCAGAAGGCTGAGGCAAGAAGATTGCCATGACTATCATGCATGCTGGGAATCGAACCCAGGTCCTCTGCAAAAACAAGCAGTGCTCTCAACCACGAAGACATCTCTCCAGGCCCATTTTCTTTATCGACTTCACTGATTATTTTGAAGGTGTATACGGCTTCTGAAAACTTTCGTTTTCTCACAAAGATTCTACAACCACATGGACAAAAGAGGTAAAAAACTCAGGCAGGAGGTCCCTAAGTTATTTCAATGTACAAGCATTCTGTGTTTCCCATGATTACAGACAGGAAGCAAATTTGCATTGTAATTACATGTGTGCTTCTTGAAGACAAAGGGAACGACCCTCTCACAGTGGTGGTGAGCAGAGCCTGTCTTACGTGCTATGCACATAGGAAACACGGTACCTTCCCATGACCTAAAGAGCCTCCACAAAATGACCACTGACAGTTGATACTATGAAAGCTGGAAAACTTAGATTAAGTCCTGTGAAAAAAACTTAGTTTGAGAAAAAATATTAAGTAGAGGAGGCAAATAAATAATATGTCACCGGTGAGCTCCAAATGAATCCTTCACCCCCGAATCTGACTGTGAGATCGCAACATCCAGACTCTCTAACTCAGAAGTCTGCAGAGAAGATAGGAGCCCATGTGAGCTCAAGGAAGGGTCCAGGGTTCCAGGGTTTATTTATCCTACTGTCATGCACTGGGGAGATTAATGGAGACTCTTCCATAAATGTTTTGGGTGTACCAAAGAAATGACTTGTCGGGCTGGAGAGATGGCTCAGCGGTTAAGAGCATCACCTGCTCTTCCAAAGGTCCTGAGTTCAATTCCCAGCAACCACATGGTGGCTCACAACCATCTGTAATGAGGTCTGGTGCCC
>NW_004949097.1:8864465-8869594 GCF_000317375.1 Microtus ochrogaster | reverse complement strand
GCATCTGCTCCCGAGAGCAGAGCTGTGGAGTCTGACCTCACTTCCTCTTCCTCCCAGCATTCTGCTCTGTTTACTCCTCCCTCCTGTTTCAACCTCTCAGGGCAAGCAGCTTCTTTATTTAATTAACCAATGACCTTCCTCCATCACAAAATGTTGCACGAATAATAAAAACCAGAAATAGAAATTAGGGTGCAACCTGAAGGTCAGAAAAGCAAAACAGCCAACCACTGGCTCTTATCTCTACCTCCATCCGAAATGGCGATCCTGCCTCCAGGAATCTCAGAATGAGACTGACTGAGAGCTGTCTCCTCCTATCTTATATTCCTCTCTAGTTCTGGGATAAAGGGCGTGCACTGCTACTACCCAGTTTCTATGGCAACCTAGCATAGCTACTGGGATTAAAGGTGTGTGGCACCACTGCCTGGTCTATAAGGCTAACCAAGGTGGCTGTTTTACTCTCTGAACTTCAGGCAAGCTTTATTTATTAAAAATACAAATGAAATAGTGCTACAATAATGCAACCGAGAACAATCCTTGCCCTCAAGGGTGGTTCCGTTTTCCCTGTACACCAGGTGGAGTTGCCTCTAAAGAAGAACAGCACAAGTGGTAAGCAAGCTGGGAAACTGTTGTTTGGTAGACTTGTGAGCTGGAGCCATGACTCAGAGGTCAAGAGCACTTGTTATACAATCATGAGTCCCAAAGTTTGGATCCCAGCTTCTTTGTTACAAACAGGTGTCCTGCACACCTTGTCAATCCCAGCTACAAGGAGCACAGAAACAGGGAGGGTCACTGGGGCTTTCGGGCTTCCAGCTTTTCACAGAGGCATAAACTCCAAGTTCAGGGAGAGACTCTGCCTCAAAAGAATAAATGGAGAATAGCAGAGGAAGACACCTGACTCTCCCTTCTAGCCTCTGCACTAGCACAGATTGTCACTCTCAAATGAGCTCTCTCTCTCTCTCTCTCTCTCTCACACACACACACACACACACACACACACACACACACACACACAAATAAGCCCTTTGAAAGAGAATGAACTGAGATGACAGCAGATTCCATAGAAATTCTAAACAGCATTCATATCCTGTAGAGCATAAAGCAAGGTCTGTCTGCAAGATCATCAATTACTACACCTTAGACCCAGAAACCCTAAGAACTGTGTCATACATAATAACACTTGGTGTATGAATGTATGATAGCACCAAGAAGGAAGTAAACAGTTATTGCTTGTTGTTTGGATACAGGGTCCCACTATGTTTATGAGGCTAATCTAGCACTTGCAACATGGCCCAGACTGGCCTTGAAATCACTATCGCCCTGCCTCAGCTTCCTGACTATTGAGATTATAAGCAATTGCCACTATGCCTGGCTCTATCTTTAAATAAAAATTTTTAAGGAAATGAAACACATGTCTGCGTGCATGTGCACACGCGCACACAGATATATTTATCTTTCTTATTTGCTCATTTATTTTTTATTTTTGCCACAGTGTTCACTGCTAACCCTAGCTGACCCGACACTTGCTGTATTTCTACAGTGAAAAGAATGCAAGAGGACTAAGTTTCTTAGAGAAGTGACATCCAAGTCACAGAGCTGGGGTAGTGCACAACATCCTCGCCAGCATCGTGTCTTTTTGCCTTTGCTCCAATTCTTCCAACAGGAAAGGGGCTGGCAATAGGCTAGGGCCAAGACTTTATTAAGCATTCTCCCTGTGAACAATTTGGAGTGCTCTCCTAATGGTATAAAAATACAACAGAAGCATGTTAAAGAAGACAGAAGGGCCAGGCACGGTGAAGCATTCTCTAGTTTATTGCCAGGCATTGGTAGCGCACGCCTTTAAACCCAGCACTAGGGAGACAGAGGCAGGAAGATTATTGAGTTCAAGACCAGCCTGGTCTACAGAGTGAGTTCCAGGACATCTGGGCTACACAGAAACCCTGTCTTGAAAACAAACAAACAAAAACAGAAAGAAGAGTGAGTGAGACACAACCAAAAAACAACATGCACACTTATGTTATGTCTTGAAATTTTCAGAGATGGTTTGAATGTTGAAGAGGCAGTCTCTTGATATCTGGCTTCTCTTTGTTGTTAAGTGTCAGTGTGAAAAAAAAATGGCCCAATCTTTTCCAGAACCATCAGTCACCTCCCAAGCAAGGAAACAAACAAACAATGAATGGCATTTCAAAGCGAAGATTTTAGGAAGCAGTGGTAAAGGGACCATCCTGAGAGAGCTGGCCGGTGTGAATCCTGACCCCAAGGTTCACAGCTGTGAGTGTGGGTGTCTGGCCAGCTGCATTCTGTATGGCTTCCCGAGAGAGTGATGCTTACTGAGCTGGTAAGAGAGTCTGTGGGACTTTTCAGCACTTTATTTCCCACAATGCATGAGTCCGGGGAGGGGAGAATTCCCACAATCCTAGTTCTGTGGCTTTTCTTACTTGGTCATTTGTAAGAATCTGCTTTTCTGAGGACAGTGGCATTTGTACAACTCCACCACGAAAGCCATGTTACACTGGTTAAACTGGTTCAATGGGTATGAACAAAATGTACAACTCCACCACAAAAGCGCCGTTACACTGGTTAAAACCGTGGTAAAAAAAAACCGGTTCAGTGAGCGTGAACAAGATGCTTGCGTTTCAGAGTCCAAATAGCCAGTTAATGTATTTGATGGCATGAAATGAAAGATTTCACTCCACTTGGGCTCCACGTACCTGGCTGTTATGTTGTCTGTTCTAACTTTTATGTCTCAGGAAAGAAAGCAAGAGACATGGAGGGATCTTTTCCGATGGTGCTTCCGAACACCTTAAAGACACAAAGTCCTTTCTCCCGGCTGTGGTGTCCTCTCCCCTGAGCCTGTGGGTAAACACACAGCCTTGGCAGCCTTCCATGGAAAATAGAAATCATCACGCAGGAAGAAATGGGCCATTCCAGAGCTCCCACAGTCACCGAAATGAAGAACTACCGCATGTTCTGTGTAACAGGGAAGGCGAGAAATGGGGAACAAGGTTCTTGTGAGTAGAACTTAAGTTAGCTCTGAAGGGTCTGACTGCTTGCTCTAAATGTATATTATCTCCAAATTGTAAATATGATTATGATTCAACCATGCAACTCAACTCTTCTCAACCCACAGAGATTAAAAAGCAGGTTCCCTTCTGAGGATTGCTCCCAGGGTCTGAACTATCAGATGTAAAGAATCTGACACAGGTTCCTCAAATTTGACCATGGCTTGGATTAGATAATTGCTAACGCCCTTTTAATCTCTGAACCCCTGTGTATGATTCCACTGATGACTGTCAACTTTTATCTCCATTGTGCAAGATACCTGGCCAAAGAAACTAAAGGAACAAGAGGTCTATTTGACCGGCAATTCCACAGTGCTGGGAGCTATGAGGTGCCTCATCAGATTGCATGTGCACACGTGAGTGTACAAGCCTGGGGGCACATGCCCACATGTGTGCAAGCCTGATTTGACCTTAGGTCTCTTCCTCCATCACACTTCGCCTTAGATGAGCCCAGAACTCATATTTTGGCTGTTCTGAATACCCTGCTTCATTAGCAATGTGCCAGGGTAACAGGCAGGCTGTCCTACCCACCTAGTGTTTACATGGGTGCTAAGGACCAAACACTGGTCTTCGTGCCCAGGCGTCAAGTGTTTTACATACTGAGCATCTCCCTAACTCAGAAAATAATTTTATGTTTATTTATTTAATCAATGGCAGTCGTAGAGCCTAGGACTTCTCTAGCCCTGTGATTTTGACAAAGTTAACAGCATCAGTCAGAGATTCCCTCCTGTGGTGCGGGCCTCAGACCCAATCACAGTGGTTGGTCACACCCATAAGAGTTTTGCTGTTACAAATGAACTCATCTTTCCTGATGAGTTGGTGTTATAGTTCATAGGGTCACAGCTAGGAAAGACCATTGACACCTTTTCTCTTTCTGTAGCTCGCCTTCTGATGCCAGCCAGCAGGGAGGAAGCTTCCAGCTCAATTCCAGTTTAGGAGCTTTAGAGGCCAAAGTTAATGTCTATATCTCTAGCCCTTCCTACTTTAAAAAACAGTGTCCCAAAATCTTGAGTTACTTACTCTCATTGCTGACATTTGAACATAAGGCCTCAATATTTGGTTTGAATTGAGATATGTAGAAGTAAATGCTAGATAGGCCCCTCCATCCTACACAAACCTCATTAGCATACAGAGTGTGTGGGCACTCATGTGCTGCTTCCCTTTCCCACCCCTGCCCACACAGAGTCTGAGGTCTACAAGGTCCTGACCAGAAAATCTCAACTATCACTGTTTATTAGGATGGACGGATATTAGGTACTTTTCTCTGGTCCCTGTCCATCTCCCTTTTTTAGGCTTCCCTCATGGAGTGGCAGTCCGACTTTGTGTCCCTCCACAATAATATTGTTGAAGTTTTCTTTCTCTTCCTGTGAAGAAACATTTGGGACATCACATACACACATCTGTAAAATGCACATTTTTCAGGCTTTGGGCATCTATATCTAAGTAGAATAGGGGTGTCATCCCAACTCTGCAGAGACAAAGCTCAAACAAGACAATACAATGGCTATTTCTAAATAATGCAACAAACACCTCCATCTGAAGACCCTGTGTTTTGACTCCTTCTTTGGGCCTCCAAGGTTACCAACACATATGTGTGCATACAGACACAGACACATAAACAAACAAAGAACTGTAAAATAAAATCTTAAAAAAAAGATGGACTGGGCGTAGTGGTGCATGCCTATAGTCTCACCTACTCAGGAGACTGAGACAGGAGGATTGCTTGAGTCCAGGAGTTCTGGGCTGCAGTGTGCTATGCTGATCAGGTGTCTGCACTAAATTTGGCATCAATATGATAATCTCCTGGGAGCAGGGGACCACCAGGTTGCCTAAGGAGGGGTGAACCGGCCCAGGTTGGAAAAAAAAAAAAAAAAAGACAGGTTGGTGAGATGGCTCAGTGGATAAAGGCACATTTTTTTTTTTACTTTTATCGTAAAGCCTGGGGACATAAGTTCCATGTTTGTGACATTCATGCTAGAAGGGAACAGAGACCTGCATTTTTTCTTCTGACCTCTCTACACACTCTTAGTAGTATGAGCAAGTAAACACACACACACACACACACACACA
>NW_004949097.1:8858931-8864365 GCF_000317375.1 Microtus ochrogaster | reverse complement strand
CACACACACACACACACCACACACACACACACACACACACACACACACACACACACGGCTTTCAAATACCTCCTGTGTGACAGTGTGCTCCTAACTCCTTCCAGGCACAGCACTGAGCTATCTTAACTAGTCTTCCCTTCACCAAGTTCTATTGGTGGGAAGTATTGCTTCATGCTCAGTTAAGAAAAGAAGCTCAACTTCCTCTGCTTCTCTGCTTCCAGTATGCCTGCTTCCCATTCCACAACACTGGTCCAGTTCGGAGCATGCCCTAAGGAGGAAAGAAGAACCAAGGAAGATGTTCCCCTCTGTCCTTTCCTTAGGGTACCTCCAGAGCCTGAAGATACATAAGTGTGTTAACTTCTGAGAGCAACAGAGTGGAATTCAACATGAAGCCTTTTAGGACTTGTTTAAAATTGTTTTGTCTATTGCTTCAATAGAAACTAATATGGGAAAGATGCTACATTACAGTAAACTGAGAGAGGCTAATGAACAACAGGATAAGAAGTGGCATTAAATTGCTGCTATGTGGTGGTAGCCCATCTCACCCCTAGACTCACTGTACCCTCATTCTTGATTGAATTTTGCCCTAGATGTGGCAACAGTTGCTTTTTTCTGGCTTCGGGTTTTTTTTTTAAAGATTTTATTTTTTAATTATGAGCAAGTGTGTACATTGTTAGCGCGTCTGTCTGCTCATGTGAGCACAGCTGCTCACTGAAGCCAGAGGCACTGGATCCCTCTGTAGCAGGCATCGCAGGAGGTTGTGAGTCACCTTGCACAGGTGTTGGAACTATACTTGGGTCCTCTGGAAGAGCAGTTCTCATTCTCAACGGATGAACTATATATCCAGCCCCTGTGCATTTAAAAGTTATATATACAGGACAATACCACCTGCCTCACAAATCCAGTCCCCCTCCCACATATACTATTGTTCCTTTGTCTACGTCAATGTACGTTTTCAACTATCTTTCCCCCACATGGATCTGTGATTCTAGGGTCCTGACTTGTCATAAGAAGTATGAGAAATGTCAGTCATCACTTCTCATTTCTAGAATTACGTAATCAGGAAAATAACGAGGAAGAAATGAATAAATGGGTTCGTACTGCCATCTGGTGACAATGATGGAAATATACAGACACATTCTGAGAGCTCAAAACAAAATTACCAGGTAAGAGCAGAATTTGGCACAGGTACATAATCCCTGCCCTCAGGAAGTGGAGGCAGAAAGATAGTAAGATGGAAACCAGCCTGGGCTGCACAGTGAGCCAATCAACTAATAAGACATTCACTGTTTTAAATTATGTCAATAAATATTAAAGCTGGATGTGGTTACCCATGCCTTTCGCCTAGTATTTGGGAGACACATGCAGGAGCATTGGGAGTCAAGGTCATCCTCAGTAACACAGTGAATTTCAGGTCACCGTAGACTACCTGGGACCCTATCTCAATAAAATAGAAAAAATAGAGAAAAGGAAGGGGGGAAGAAGAGAGGAAGGGAGGGAGGGAGGGAGGGAGGGAGGAAAGAAAGGAGGAAGGAGGGAGGAACAAAGAGGGAAGGAAAGACAAGAAGAAAGGAGAGTGCTCAATAGTCTAATTAGAAAATGATGAGCACATGGTTAGAGTTTGGCTCCCGCTGGGATTTGAGATGTGTTGGTTCACATTGTTCCTTTCTATGCCTTCAGGAGTGAAGTGGGGCCTCTAATGCTCATGCCCAACAAATATACAAAATGCTTAATTGTAGTTGTTGTTTTTTGTTGTTGTTTGTTCTGTTTTTGCTTTTGTTCTTTTACTCTTTGGGTAGCCCACTACCCAGCACCCAGTTAAATACATGGAGACTTAGTTTTAGTTATGAATGCCTGGCCTTAACTTGGCTTGTTTCTAGCCGGCTTTTCTAACTTTAAAATTATCTAAAATTATCCCATTTCTCATTGACTATGCCTTGCCTTTGGGCTTTTAAGCTTTCTTTATTCTATATATCTTTCTTTGCTTCTTACTTCATGGCTGGCTGTGTGGCCAGATAGCTGGCCCCAGAGTCCTCCTCTCCTTCTCCTTTTTTCCCTCCTCCCTTCTCTTTTTCTCTTTGTGATCCTAGATTTCTCCTCCTATTTATTTTTCTGCCTGCCAGCCCCACCTATCCTTTCTCCTGCCTCCTATTGGCTGTTCAGCTCTTTGTTAGACCAATCAGATGTTTTAGGCAGGCACCGTAACACAACTTTACAGAGTTAAACAAATGCAACATAAAAGCATGTAACACATCTTTGCATCTTTAAACAAATATTCCCCAGCATAAATGAATGTGACACATCTTCAACTAATATTCTGCAAAACTTCATGATCCTTTCACCTCCTTGGGAGGGCTCTGCCTCTCAAGATCATCCCAGGATTGACAGCTGAAAGGCATGCTGTGTAAGAGGCACAGCATTCTCAGAAATGTCTCCTCTCATGTTCACATTCCAGCAGGTCCCTTGGTGTTTAATAGAACATTGTTTACCTTCTAGCAGGTCCTTCGGGAAGCTACATCCATGAAATCTCAACAATAGCACTGCCTAAACAAGAACAGCCTAATGACAACACTAGTTGGCATGCCAGCCCAGATGCAGGAAATGTCACAAGGCCCTAGATGGACCTACAGGCCACTAATGGCTGTAGAAGGGAAGAACCAGTCTTCTCAAGGGACAATCGCCTTGAGAGGCTATCTAATCCCAAATGATCAGCCATATATATACATATATATGCAACGTTAAATGGACTTGGCAATTTGTAAGGGGCGAGAGAGAAGATTATGTATGTAATGATGTAAATGCAGGATTCATGCATGAAATTCCCAAAAAGTTAATTAACCTTAAAAAATTTAAAAAAGATTTGAAGTTTATGTATACATAGAAGTAAGTTTCTACTAGTTCCTGTTCTTTGCATTCTTTGTGTATAGTACTATTTTTGAATCTTTAGAAAAATGAGGGATGGGAGATCATCACCCTAATCTAATAGGTCACAAAGCTCAACTAACCCATGTCTGTATGGAGAGAGGGGGGAGGGAGGGGGGAAGGAAGGGAGGGAGGGAAGGAGGGGGGAAGGAGGGGGGGTTGGAAGTCTCCCTGACCCTTTCTTCCTAATTAAATATACTGTTTGCTCCAATTGTTATGTCAGGTCTCTTAAAGTGCATTCATGTGCAAGCAGGCATGTATTGAGCTTCTAGAAGAGACACAATGGATGACACATTTGCATTTAATCATAGCAATATGTACATTTCAATATCATTCTTTCCTGCAACTGATTCAAATGATTTGAGAATAAAAATTGCCCCTCCCCTTCTGTTTGACACCCCAAGAGCCCATGTTAGCAAATAAGAAGATTCTGTGGGGCACCTTGGAGATGGTGGTATAAGGGTCAAGAGGCCAGGGTCTCCTTCAGGTGCAGGTCAGGTTGGAGTTCAGCTTATACTATATAAGACCCTATTTCAAAAAAAATGTAATTAAAAGCAATTGTAGATTCTGAAACCATATTACATTCTTTAGTGTGCCTACTAGGGAATGCCAAAAAGGGCTCTTGTCCTCTCCTTAGCAACTCTAGGATATTTATAAGGCTTACTAAAAAACTGAATGAAGCAGGCTGGAGAGTTAGCTCAACAGTGAAGAGCACTGGCTGCCCCTGCAGAGGACCTAGGTTTGATTCCCAGCATCCACATGGTGGCTTACAACTATCTGTAATTTCAGTTCCAGGGGATTCAAAACCTTCTCCTGCCCCTCAAGGGTACTGCACACATATGGTACACATACATACATGTAAGACATACAAGAAACACTCATACATATGGTAAAATCATATATATATATGAGCATGTCTTTAATCCTAGCACTAGAGAGGCAGAGGCAGGCAAATTTCTGATTTTGAGGTCAGCCTATGCTGTGGGATAATGCTCTTACACATTATAAAGATTTGTCATTCATATTGGTTTAATAAAACACTGATTGGCCAGTAGCCAGGCAGCAAGTATAGGTGGTGTGACCAGACTAGGAGAATTCTGGGAAGAGGAAAGGCAGAGATGCAATCACCAAACAGACACAGAGGAAGTAAGATGAGAATGCCTTACTAAGAAAAGGTACCAAGTCACATGGCTAAACATGGATAAGAATAATGGGTTAATTTTAAGTTGAAAGAGCTAGTGAATAATAAACCTGAGCTAATTGACCAAATCGTTTATAATTTATATAAGTCTCTGTATATTTGTTTGGGACTGAATGGCTGCAAGACTAGGTGGGACAGAAAGTTTCATCTACAAGCCTGGTCTATATATGAGTTCCAGGACAGCCAGGGCTACACAGAGAAACCCTGTTTCAAAAATCAGTCATCATCATCATCAGCAGCAGCAGCAGCAGCAACATCAAATAAATGAGTTTACAAATTAGATGAGGGTCTGAGGAGAAAATGCAATCATAAAAGTCTTTGTCTTGAAAACTTCATGACCTGAGTCCAATTCCCAGACCCCAGATAAAAAAGCTAGGAATGATGGCATCCACTTGTTTCCACAGTATTGAGAAGTTAGAGACAGGAGGATCCCTAGGGCTTACTGGCTCACCAGACAGATTAACATTCTTGATGAGCTCTAGGCTAATGAGATGTTAAATTTCAAAAATCAAGGTAAATATTACCTGAGAAACAATAGCCAAGGTTAACCTCTACCTTCCATACTTACATGAGCTCATACACACACACACACACACACACACACACACACACACACACACACACACGTGCAAGAGAGAGGGAGAGAGAGAAAAAGAGAGAAAGCTGTAGTATGGATTATGATTGCTCATTTTTTTAATATCCCTGCCTCTTCTGCTTGTAGACTTTTCAGTGAACACTGCTGGTTGTTTACAGTAGCACGGCCATGACTTTAACAAAGGGTCAAAAGAACTTCAGTTATCTTTAGAATGTGGTATCAGACCAGTCTCAGTGATAATTCTGGAACAATGGGACTAGCCACTCTACATGGATTACACAACCATAATCTGAGTTCTTGATAAAATACGTAAATGTTGGGGAAAGTTGACAGCACCATGCTCCCATGTTTCTGGCCTGGCTGTGGTCATATGAAAAGTTCTAGATATGGATTAGCAGATTTATCTGTCTGTTCCTAGAGGTCTGAAATAACACCCACACTCTCCATCCATCTCCAGATATCTGAGGTGAATAACTCAATTTCTTTCAACTTTGGCTTCTAAGATACTTCCCTACCCTACAAAATCAGAAAGAACAGACATGTAAAATTATGTAAGCCTCAGAAGTGAGACGCAGTGAGCACGAGCAAGGAACTCAGGACCGCGAGGGGTACACCCACACTCTGAGACAATGGGGATGTTCTTTCGGGAATTCACCAAGGCCAGCTGGCCTGAGTCTGAAAAAGCATGGGATAAAACCGGACTTGCTGAACATAGT
>NW_004949097.1:8793921-8858395 GCF_000317375.1 Microtus ochrogaster | reverse complement strand
GAGAGAAAGAGAGAGAGAGAGAGAGAGAGAGAGAGAGAGAGAGAGAGAGAGAGAGGTGTGAGTGTTCAGGTAAGCAGTTCACTCCAATGCATATAGAGGCCATGGCAGGATGTCCGGTGTCTACACTCTATTGAGCTAAGACAGGTTTTGCAAGGTATTGGAGCACACTGTCAAACCCATGGTTATATTAATCAAATAAAAACCTGAGGTCAGAAGGCAGAGCCTCTAGCTGGTCTCTCTTGTAAGACTTTTTGGACCACCAGCCCCCAAATAATGACACCAAGATTTAGTATTAATTATGAAACCTCAACCTTACCTTAGGCTTGTTCCCAACTAGGTCTTATAACTTAAATTAACCCACTTCTATTTATCTATGTTCTGTCAGGTGACTCTTTATCTCTCCTCCATTCTGTGCATCCAACTTCCTCAGTGTCTCATTAGAGACTCCCCACACCTAGATTCATCATCCCTCTGAGTCCTTCTCTCTTCATGGAAGTCCCCCCTAACTACTCCTGCCTAGCTATTAGCCCTTCAGCTTTCCATCAAACCAATCACAAAATATGCTGTAAGCAACTTCCAAAACTCTAAAACTGACAGAGACATCTTGCTGCCTGGACAGTCACCCAAAGTTCTTCTGTACCATTAAGGCATCCATCTTCAGCCTATGGGCCCATTGTATTTAGCAGACTTTTCCATGAAGCAGGAAATTTCAAAGACAGTTCTGCTTATATTGGCAGTTTGTCAGTCATTTTTTTCTGTGTCCTGCAGAATGTCTAGGAGACTCTTTCATGAAGCAGGAACCCCAAAGTATCATCTCACCCTTAGGCAAGTTCAGCAGTCATTTCTCTGTGGGTCCTGCATGTCCAGTTCATACAGTATAATATCAAGCAGTACAGGTAAGAGCAGTTTTTTGTTCAAATGGCTAGCAAAATCCCTAAGGAGCCTCTCCCATGGGGAGATGATGTGGTATTCTCCTCTGTATGCTGTGACTACCATTGATTAATAAAGAAACTGCTTTGGGCCTATAGCAGGGTAGAACAGCAAGGTTGGGAAAACTAAACTGAATGCTGGGAGAAAGAAGTCAGAGTCAGGAGAGGCCATGTAGCCGCAGCCTGGGACAGATGTACCAGAACCTTGCCAGTAAAACATGATCCTCATGGTAAAATATGAAATATATCATCTTCTTAAAGTAGATTTGTGCTGCCAGGAGCAGATGTGTCTCATTGTCATGGAAAGCCCTAAGTTTTAAAAACATTTTAAATGCCATATTCTAAAAGTCTCTGAAAGATTTGAAGAATACCCATCTATTTGAAATATATGGCTATTTATCTAGAAAACTTAACATGACTACAAGCTTGACAATAATAAATGAGTATCTATTAACCTACATTTCTTAATTATACATTACATTTTTAAATAATCTGCACAAACACAATAAAACCTTAATCAAGAGCAGAAATATACATATAACAAAACTGACCTTAAATTTGTATTAATAAACCAAAATCCATACCAATGCAATTTTCTATAACATATTCCCCTTTAAATGTAAACAAACATTTATAAACAATATTTGAGACTATAGGTATAGTTCTTTCAAAACTGCTTCCTGCTTTTTGTTGGACAAAGTATTTTTGGGGGTGTTCACAGTGACCTTTTGGGGGATTTTGATCCATCAAACCACATAGTCTGAAAGGAATCTACAGGTTCTCATCCTCTTTGAAAACAAAAGAACTTCTTTTCCAAAATAACATATCCTTAGACCCAAATTATGAAGTCATGATACCTTTAAAATATATAGGTGGGTTTAGCTTAGCAACCCAGACAATGTAATGTCTCTCTGTACAAAGCTCCTTCACAGGCAAAAAAATTCAAAGAAAACACAATAATATACATAATCGAGACTCTTTGTGTGTATTCCATCTTTATGTGGCTTATTTTTCTTTCTCTATTACTTTTTCTACAAGTTTAATATTTATTTTATTGTAGGAGGAGGTTGCTATTTAGTTCCCAGCTGCTTAGCCCCAAAATAATCATACAGAAACTATATTATCTAAATAACTGCTTGGCCCATTAGCTCTAGCTTCTTATGGCTAACTCTTACATCTAAATTTAACCCATCTCCATTAATCTGTGCATCACCACAAGGTCATTGCCTACCAGCAAGGTTTCAGGACATCTATCTCTGGCAGCAGCTCTGTGGCTTCTCTCTGACTCTGCCTCTCTTCTCCCAGCATTCAGTTTGGTTTTCCCCATCTACCTAAGTTATGCCCTAACAACAGGCCAGGGCAGTTTCTTTATTCACCAAGGTATTCACAGAATACAGAGGAGAATCCCACATCATTTTATTGTCTTTACTCCTTTAATCTATGACTGTCTGTACTCCTTTATATTACATTTACTGTCTCTTTACTGTTTTTCTTCTCTTTCCCAAGCCTACATACATTTTTTAAATACACTTTTTTTCATGTAGAGGTCTTTTATGTCTGAATCTGTCCTGTTGTGTATATATAATTATTTTCTGACCAGAAACACCGTTTTTTGCTAAGCAGCTATAACTGGGGTCAACACTGAGGCACTGCCTGTTGGCTCTGCCCAGCCCAACATGGCAGAGGTCCATTCACTGCCTCCGAGAATCATTCTCTCCACCCCAGATCCACAGTTGGGTTTCAGTAGGTCTGTGTTGCCATTAAGCAAATTGTAGCACTCTGCTCACAAACCCCATTTAAATGCTTGGCCTCCTAAAAGAGCCAGAGTTCTTGCTGGCAGCACAGACAAGGAAGCTACCTTTTCAAACCCATGCCTTTTTTTCTTTTGTTTCTACTGCCGAATCAGGAAGACCTTTCTTAAAGGAGCCATGCCTCTGCTTGCTTCTAGCAAGCAGAGCAAGAAGCTATGCTAAACCCTGGTTTTTTATGTTTGGAATTCCTTTTCAAGCTCTCTCAGGTTTTTATGTGGATGTAGTTATCCATATTGGTGTGCTGATCTGTTGTATGAGGCCATTCCTGGCTGCCCAGACCACAAAATAATCACTTGGAAACTGTATTATTTAAATCACTGTTCGACCAATCACTTAAGCATATTGTTAGCTAGCTCTTCTATCTTTGGTTAACCCATTTCTATTATTTTATATTTTACCACAAAGATCATGGTTTACCGGCAAGTTTCTGGCACACCTGTCACTGTCCACAGCTATGTGACTTCTCCTGACTCCGCCTTCTTTTTCCAAGCATTCAGTTTTGTTTTCCCTGCCTAGCTCTGTTCTATCCTGCTATAGGCCCAAAGCAGTTTCTTTATTAATCAGTGGTAATCACATCATACAGAGGGAAATCCCACATTAACTTCTCCATAATAAAAAAGAAAATGTGAATTTTTTACAATAAACCAAGCAAGATCCATACCTACTGGTTCACATCCACCTCTCCAGTCTCATCTCCTCTTAGAGATTTGCTTGTTTTGGGCTAAGACTCTGGCTACATTTCACTTTTGTGACTATAGTGAGTTCTCTGTTTAGAGAGAAGGAGAGAAAAATAAATATCTGAGAGAAAGAGTGGCAGGAAGTTTCCCAAAATTTGTGCAAGACTCAGACAGAAAAGGAAGCAATTGCTTTCTGCATGCTTTCCCCAATAATATTGTTATTTATGATATGCATCAAGTCCAGTTCAGTCCATGGTGATCTGATGCCCCAAGGTCCATCTAAATCCACAATTGACTGGCTGGGGCTGGGTGTTTCACCTGAGAAAACCTTAGTCACACTGTGAATGGCATCATCCCCTCTGACCCCAGTCTCCAAGGCCTGTCTTTGAGGCATATAAGAAACAGAAGTGAAGTTTCCTGGGTTAAGACATACCTGGAAGGCAGTGGAACCCCTCATTTCATGTGCTGCCCCAGCAACAATAGAGTGGAAGGCCAACAGAGATTGTCAAAGATCCCTCAAACACACTATTTTCCCGGATGAACAGTGACAGAAGTAAGTGCCTAGATCCAGAAAAAGAGGTTATAGAGAGGAATGTCTGAGAAATTTGTAAATGAGGGAGAAAGAGCAGGGAAAACAGTAAGCTAGTGGTATTATATGGCTCTGGGTATTCATACACAGGGACACACACACATACACACACACTTTTGTGCTTCAGGCCCATTGTAGAAATGTGTGACCTTAAAATAAACAGGACAAGACAAGGGGCACAATGCAACATATACTGCTGAGTCATGCAGATGCTTATATAATTTTGTACCCATTCTCATCACCTTGGCAAGAATCGATAGTCCCTTAGATCCCAAAATAGTTCCACATGTGATTCCCAGCTGACTGGGAAGCGGACGGCACCTGGCATGGTGAACACGGAACACTCCCAAAGAAGAGATGACCCAGAAACCATCCTCCCATCCAGAATCAGGTCAGCAGAACTTAGGAGGATAAATCTGGTAGCTGGAACATCTTGAAGGTATGAAAAGATATCCTTTCATTATAACTTGAATTTCATACAGCATTTAAGAAGGAGTATCAACCATGATTTCGAATCAGATGGCTGGGTGGGCTTGGAGCTCAGTGGGTGAGTGCTTGCTTGGTGTGTAGAGAGGGCCCAGGATCTGATTTTTAGCACCCACTCCAAAGTGTCATAACACGTTGGCTTTGTCTATTTCTTTGGTGCTATGTTAACCAGTTATCATTTTTATTCTGAGCCTATAGCTGAGAGATCAGTGAATGAAGATACCTCTTTGTCAACAACAGAACAAACAAGGTCAGCCAAGTGGAGTAGTCTAGCCAGCATCATTGAACTAAAACGTGAGGCCCAGGCCCAGGTTCATTTTTATTATTACATTTACATTTTATCCTTTAATATATTACCATTATCCAGGGAAGTGTTTATAAAATGCCTTAATTCTAAACTGAATTTTAACCTAAGCAAAATATTTACTTTCTAGGATAGTCTGGATCTTCAGTAAATACTAGAGCACTAATTTTATTATAAGGAGCAGATCTGTATTGGCAGAGGCTGTTCGTTCGTTTCCTGGCTTCTCAGACCCAAATAATCACTCAGAAACTATATTAATTATAACATTTCTTGGCCTATTAGCTTATGCATATTTCTAGATAACTCTTACATCTTAAATTAACCCATTTCTATTAATTTGTGCATCACTATGAGGCCACAGCCTACTGGCAAGGTTCCAACATCTGTCTCCTCTGGCAGCAGCTACATGGCATCTCCTGACTCTGCCTTCTTTCCTCCTCTATCTGCTGGGATTTCCCGCCTTGCTTTATTCTGCTAAGCCAGATTTATTCATTAACCAATAAAAGCAACACATATACAGAAAAACCTCCCACACCAGATCTGAAATGAAGAAAGCAAAATGGTTTTATGTGTTGATTCTTATAAGAATCAAATCAAGAAGGAATTGCTTTATTTTTAAAGCTAAACCTAAATCCAGTCTTTCTTTTTAAAATTTTATTGTATTTGTAGGGATGTTTGCTTATGTTTGTGTACCATGAGCATGAACATGCCTGGTGCCTGTGGAAGCCAGAGAAGGGCATTGGATGCCCTGGAACTGGAGTTACAGATGGTTGGAAGTCACCATATGGTACTGGAAATTGAACCCAGCTCCTCAGGAAGAACAGCCAGTGCTCTTAACCCCCGGGCAATCTCCTCAGCCCCAGTCCTGCTTTTCCTGTCTCACAGATTACCATAGATTTGCTCTTCTTGCTGTTACAGAATCGAAGAGGCCTCAGATTAAAGACCATGATTACCCATTCATGGTCAGTGTTAAACCATGATAGAAGGCTGGTGAAGAGCAGGGTTGTAGATTGTGGGTACCTGGTGGGACCTGGGTTAAATCTCCAGGACTGCAAAATAAGAACAAGAGGAAGGAGCAGAAAGAAATACAAGAAAACTTGTGTGTCGTGTGCTAGCTAAACGTGCTAGCTAAAACTTCCAGCAGATGGCAGTGTCTAAGAGCATTATGGCGCACAGCTTCCCCACAGCTCATTTCCACACAGAGCATGTTCAGCAAGGGGGCCTGGTGCTAGGGTGAGCTCAGGGCCACCACTCAACCACACCCTCCACTGCCAACAAAAAAGAGTCTTTAAGCTTTGGCTAAAGCTGCTTTTCCAAATATTGTGGCATTCATTGTCTTTGGAACTAGCAAGGTGTCACATTTTTTTCTAATAACGTTTTCATGTGGGGCTGCCCTTCAGCTCAATGGTTTTAATAAGTTACAGTAAGTTTGGTTAGCTTTATTTGAGGAATTTTATGTAAAGTGCTTGAAACATGACCTCCCTCATCCCACACAAAGTCTCTTGTAGCTTAGGCTGTTCTCAAACTCACTATGAAGCTAAAGATGACTTTGAAGCTACGATTTCTGATCCTCCTGCCTCCACTTCTCATGGCTGGAGTGGCAGGCATGTCCACTATTCTTGGTTTAAAGCAGTACTAGGGCTCAAACCCAGGATCTTTTATATGTTAGGTGAACACTCTACCAATTAGGCTGTAATGTATCCCAACCTCAAATTTAATTCTTTCCCTATAATTATGCTTGCCTTGCTTACCAGGCTTACTAAGCTTTGGAGTGCTGCTGCTTTGTGTTAGCTCTTCAGAGTCTTGCCCAAGCATAAACACAGGATTAGACTGTTGACATGCACACAGGTGACCACAATGCTCATGATAGTTCTGTTACCTGGCATCAAATAACTGCTTATCACACTTCCCTAACAGATAAAGCCTTGTACAAACTACTTAACTGCATCCTTACCCTGGCTGGACAGGCACGAGTCCTCTGAGCTCACCACGGTCATTCTCACCGCCATACTGTAACCTTGTTCTCCTTGTTTAAAAATCTCCTGTTTCAGTCTTCCTGAAGCCATGTGCCTGCCTTGCTTCAAATGTTCTTCACCAAGTACTCACTGAGATTGGTCCCCCTCTCCTGTCTTTGTACTCCCATCTTCTCGGAGTGATGAAAACATCATTTTCAGAATTAGATTCTGTACATGTAATTCCTGCTTTCTTTACCTTAATGGTAATAAAGCCGGTTTGGTCATTGTTCATTCCCTGATTCAGGAATTCTGGAGATTAAATCCAGGGCCTCAGTAAACTAAGCATGGATTCTACCACTGAACTACCCTCATAGCCCACATTCTGATTACTATATACTCAGAGTCATCTATGGTTTGTGGAGCATCTTTAAGGTATAATCCATTCTTTATGTGCAATTGCCTTAGAATTCACATACCTTTTAAGAAATCTCTTTTCACAGATGTGTGTAGCAGTCATATCTGTCATAACATTCTTTTCTTTTTCTTTTTTCCAGACAAGGTCTTAGGTAGTTCAAGCTGGCCTTGAACTCACTAAGCAGCCATGGATGACCTTGTACTTATGATCCTCCTGTCTCTGCTTCCTAAATAGGTGCTAAGGTTACAGATGTGTACCACTACATCATTTGATATGGGATTCCCCTCTGTATGGTGTAAATATGTTTCCTTACCATTGGCTAATAAAGAATCTGCCTTCGGCCTATGGCAGAGAAGAATAGAGCAATGTGGAAATTTCAAGCAAAGATGAAGGAGAAAAGAAGGCGAAGTCAGGAAGACGTCATGTAGCTGCCGAAGGAAACCCATGCCAGAAATTTACCCAGTAAGCCACAGTCTTGTGGGAACACACAGAATAATAGAAATTGGTTAATTTAAGATGTAAGAGTTAGTTACACCTAAGCTAATAAACCTCAGCTAATAGGTCAAACGGTGTTTTCATTAATAAAGTTTCTGTGTGATTATTTCGGGTCTGGGCAGTCAGGAAATGAATGAGCAGTGTCCTCCTACAATTTATGAATGAAACCCAGGGCTTTGTATATGTTGAGTAAACAGTCTTCCATGTGAGTTACATCCCAGTCCCATTTTTGTTCTTCTTTACGAAAGCTAATGAGTACAGCATGACCTATTTAGTATGTCTATACAACATAGAAGCATTCAGATCACGGGTATAGGATGAGGTGGCCTCACTCATCTCCAGAGAATCAGCCTCATCAGCCCATTGTGATCATCTTTCACCAGAATGTCACCATATCTTCTCGTAGCAGGCATTCACGTTTATATTTAAAATAGTTGAGTCATCCTGCACAGTGTTTCCCTTAGTTACTTTTCAATTTCTGTCAGAAGTCATCATGACTAAGGCAACTGATGGAAAGAAGGGCTTGTCTATATACTTGGAGGCCCAAAAATGTGAGACTATTTCCACCTTATCTGAAGGTCAGAGACTTTTAGCTCGTTCAGAATTGTTGAAGGCAACCAGGGCTACACATCCTAATGATGGGTGTGGTTACTTGGTTCTTCTGACATTAAGATGGCACATACAGGTAGATCCACTCCATCCTGGCAGATGGTCAGGATGTACAAGCTTACTTCTGATCCTTCTTTTGCAACTGGAGGTTTAACCTGGGGAGTGGCTGCCTTCAGGATACTTGGTCTAAACAACAGAATGCTAATGGGCGGATTAATGGCTTGATGGTTCAAAGTACTGAAGCATTTAACTATGTGAGTTGTCCTTTGGATCATGTTATAGAAGTCTTTTGTGGCCCTTTTATATCAGGGTATAAAAGTGTATGGAAAATTCAATGCAGGCAATTTCAGTATTCACTGGAACTCCTTCTCAGTACTATCATATGTTTTTTGTTTTATTATTGTTACTAGCATCTTCATCCTCTTTACTATTTTTCTGATCCACACATCCCTACCCTGGCAAGAAGTATTTTTATCGAGGCTGGTCCTTGACATATACATCCCCATCACAGTGGGGAGCATGGCAGCAGGCAGGCAGACACTGGAGCAGCATCTGAGAGCTCACATTTTGATCCACAAACAGAAAACAGATAGAGCTAACCCAAATTGGCCAGAGTCCTGAGCCATATCAGTTAATTGGATGCTCATTCTTATCGTTGGTCTCTGATAAGCCATTCTCCTTTCTGTTTCTATGTGTGTGCATCATGTTAGAAAAACCCAGCTCCCTCAAAGGAAATGTTTAGTATCTTCCCCCAAACAAACCATGAACAGCAAAGAAACAAGCTATGAGTTGTCTGCACATGAAGGAAATGAAAGTCCGGCCTAACCCATCCAGCATTGTTTTCTTTCTTAGGGTTACCTGGGGACTTTTAAAGGACACTAGCAATGACTTTTAAAGGACGCTAACAAGCTGTTTGTACAGGCCCTCTTGACTACATGTGAAAAGGTCTAGGAAATGTTTGGGCATCTGGTGTAATCCTAGTCTGCCCACACCTGTAATCACAGCATGTGGAAATGTGGAGGAAGGAGGCTTGGAAAGAAATTCAATCACATTCTTGGTACATGGTAAGTTCAAGACCAGCCTAGGCTATGTGAGACTTCATCTAAGAAACAACAACAAAATAACAGTGGTTTGTACCATGTAACTCTGTGGCCCTAAATATCATCAAGTACAAGGTTTACATGGATTAACCCAGTATCTACCAGATACAATCTGCCCCAGAAAAACCTAATCAGTGTATTCAGATGGACAAGGTGGGGTTCACACTGTCTGCTGAGGGCCAGTGCTTGGGAATGGCTGGAGTATGTGTCTAAGAGGTCTTATAACATAACCATTTATGCAGAAGGATCTGTGTCTTGAGTGTGTGTGCATGTGGGGAGGGCAGGGGAGCACTGATGAGATGTCTGAGTCCCTTTATTCAAAAATGCACACACGTATTTGTGCACCAATTGTATAAAACCCAGATGCTTAATGGGTCTGAGAGTCACGAAGGTAGGAAAGATCAGGAGCCACACATCTGTGGAATGCTTTTAGACTGTGTAAAGATAAACTACATTTTTCAGGCAATATGGAATATTGAGAACACAAGAAGACATTCCTTAGTTTAAACACACACACGCACACGCACACACACACACACGCACACACAGCCTGAGCTACTGCATTAGAGAGATCTGTACCCCCCATGACATCCTCAGCTTCCCTGCTCTGCTCATCTTGCCTGGCTCATGTCAGACACTCTTGATTCCATTCACTTTGCTCCTGTTTCTCTCCTCTCCGCCTTTCTCATCAACCTTAGAAAACCTCTCTGGCTCAAGTCCTCTCTGTGCACAAGCTTGATGCCCGAGATAGCCCTAGATCATTAGCACATGAATTCATGAGTCTGTGGATTCCAAGCAACCTGAGCTCTGAAACTCCATCTGTCTTGTAAGGTCTGAACAGGGTCTGGCACCCAGAGACGTGTGAAATGACTCTGTGTGGATACCCAGGCACACACACACACACACACACACACACACACAGTGATGTGGGAGTTATTTCTTATTAATAAAGAAACTGCCTAGACCCATTTGATAGGCCAACCCTTAGGTAGGCGGAGAAAACAGAACAGAATGCTGGGAGAAAGAAGCTGAGTCAGAGAGTCGCCATAATTCTCCCACTCCAGGCAGACGCAGGTTAAGATCATTCCTGGTAAGCCAGCTCTTGGGCTACATAGATTATAAGAAATGGGCTAGTCCAGGTGTGAGAGTTAGCCAAGAAAAGGCTAGATATAATGGGCCAAGCGGTGTTTAAAAGAATACAGTTTCCGTGTAATTATTTCGGGTAAAGCTAGCCGTGCGGGCGGCTGGGTGCCGGGGACGCAGCTCCACCGCTCATAATTCAACAACACAGGACATATATATTCAGTGGGTGTGTATTCAGGAAGGAAATCTTTGAACTTGAAACAATCCCACAGTAGCCGAGAGACCTTGTTCAGAAGGAGCCAGTGCCTATGAATAACTAATGGTCTCCTGAAAGGGAGAGACACTTGCCATGTGACTGGGTACTCAAGTGGTTTGCATAAGTGGGTTTTTATAACAAAGATTTTTCAGAGCCAGTGAGATGGTTCAGCTGGTAAACACACTCGCCATCATCATGCCTGACCTCCTGAGTGGCATCATCAGGATTCACTTGGTGGAGGGAGAGGACCAACTCCTGAAAGGTGTGCTCTGACCTCTGCATGCACACCCATGTAGATACACACACACAGACACACACACACCACACACAAGCATGCACAGGCACAAACCTATACACACACATACATGTCCATACAGATACACACAAAAAATTTAATTTTGACTCTTCATTATTTTTAATTATTATTCTTTGCGTACATATGTGTATAAAAGTCACCAAAAGACAACACAACGGAAAAGAAATTTTCCCACCCAATCCCCAGCTGCTTAGTTCTCTCCCTTGATGCCACCAGCTTGAGTGAACCTTTCTCCTAAGGAGCCGAGGCATCTTAAGCTTGTAATATTGAATACTGTTTAAATGTTATTTAATCTTATGTACATGAGTGTGAGTGTACACACCTAGGTGTATGTCTGTGTACCATGCGCATGCAGAAACCATTGGAGGTCAGAAGAGGCATTGGAGCCCCTGGAACCTGAGTTACAGATGGTTGTGAGAGGCAGTGTAGTAGCTGGGAACCGAATCCAGGTCCTCAGCAAGAACAGGAGGTACTCTTAACCACTGAACCAGCTCTCTACCCATCCCCCACACTTAATTTAATACTTAAAATAATATACATCCAAAATAAACTATTTGTGGCTGAGGTATTCTCAGCTTCTGACAGCTGCCAAAAGGAAGTTTGCGGGGTGGCCCCTGACATGGACATGTGGAGTGTGGGGCACCTATAAGGCTTCCGGGCAGATTTGTCCAGGAGGCAGCTGGAAATAGAGACCTGGGGGCTTAGGAGAGGGGTCTGGGCAGGAGGTGGAAATCGAGGGTAATACGTTGTTGATGCCATAGTTATGGGCAGCAGCCCACGCAGCACGGATAGAGGGGGTGAGAGAGGCCGGCTGTACAGAGAGTCCTGGCAGATGCTAGGAGACCTCACACCCAAGCCAGGAAGGATAAGGGGGGAGTTTATGGTGATCAATTTCAACTTCAAAGTAAGTCCTAATTCTCCACTCTGCTGTTTCCATATAGGAATGTGCCAGAAAGGCAGCCCTCAGGATGCTGAAAAGAGGAGAACAAGAGTTACTAACCAAGTGAGGGACGAGAAAAGGATTCATTGCATATAAAAATGCACATGCGGGGAATGTGGGATCAAGGAGGAAACTGATACAACCTTGTGTCTTTTAACAAAACAGCAGTCCTAATGACAGGGTCCCTAGGACCAGGCTGGCCTCAAATTTGCTAGGTAGCTATGGATGACATTGAGCTTCTGACCCCTCTGCCTCCTGCCCTGAATGACCGGATTCAGAAGCACACTACCACACCCAATTTAAGCAGTTCTGAAGCTCAAACCTGGGGCCTTGGGCAGCCTGTGCTATCTCCCCCTTACAGCTCTTCACCAGGGTCCATTTGTAAGTGTGAATGAATCCCCTCAGGTGGCCTTTCCTCCTCCTGGCTGGAGGAACACAGTGGAAACAGCCGGCTTAGGTTGCCCTGATATGCATATCACTCACCTGAGCTTAACCAGTAAGAGTTAAGGTGAGCCAAGTCTATTCACAAGTACCTAGAAAGAGAGGCCAGGAGCTCAATAGAGGGTGTTTAATAAAACTCCTGGGAGGAGGAGGGAGGAGAGAGAGAGGAGAAAGGGACAGGAAAAAAAGGATAGGAGACAGAGAAAGAGGAGGAAAGAGAGGGGGACATAGTTTACATATTTTGAGTATTTGTATATTTATTTTTTACCTAGAAATTATGCTATGTCCATTGCACAAACTGTTCAATGCAAGTGAACTATTTCGGTAAGCATCGTATGCATATAAAACTGTGAGATCTGCACAAAGCTTGTAGGCTTGCCCTGTAGGGCTTCAATATCGGTTTCCAGACTGAAGCACAAAATACAGACAACACAAGATGCACGGCCACTGTGAATGATCAACAACAATAAATATTAACGTTTACAAAGCAAAATCTACGTCCCTATGAATCATCATGGTCATTCGCGTTTGGAGCAATTTTTTTGATTGGCACAAATAAAGCATTAATATTGAATAGGGTCAGTGTAACGTGACAGCAGGCAGGTGAGACTGGGAAGAACAAGCAGGTGTGTCCTTCTGGAGAACACCTTGTTCATGCTGGTCGGCTCCTGGGTCCCGGGATGTGCTATGTAGTTGACTTCAGGGCCTTTAGACAAGGAAGACTCAAACGTGTTCAGGGAGAATGCCTCCGACTTCAGTTTTCTGGAACCATGCTGTGTGAAATTCTGAGAAAGATATTTCCTCATCAGCTCTGCGGGAGGGAGCACGCCTCTCTGGAAATTCACCTTCAAGAAAAGCTAAGATGTCACGCCTGGCAGGTGACTCACTCCTCCAGGTATTTTCTGCCTGGCTTGTTTTACCTGCCCTGGGGAGGCCGGAACAAACACGTGTTCACCCCAGATCCCCACCAATGAAAGACCAGAGGAAGGACCCCGCCCAGTCCAGCTTGTGAACACCTGAGTTTACTTACAGGAACATGGGTGAGGGGGTGCCTGTGGGTGTGGAAGTTACCCCCCAGAAAGCTGGAACACAGAGAAGCCCCACACCAGCGTGGGTAAGGACCCCCTTCCAGCTGTGGAGTCTCTCCTAAGAGCTCAAGCAGAGGTAACAGAATTAATCACAGCAGGGGTATCAGGTGAGAATCTAATAAAAACCCCGCCCCCCCCACCTTTTTTTTTGTTTGTTTGTTTGTTTTTTGTTTTTCGAGACAGGGTTTCTCTGTAGCTTTGGAGCCTGTCCTGGAACTAGCTCTTGTTGACCAGGCGGGACTCAAACTCACAGAGATCCACCTGTCTCTGCCTCCCGAGTGCTGGGATTAAAGGCATGCTCTGCCACCTGGCTTCTTTGAGGTGGAAGGCCAAAAGGCTACTCTTGTTGGGGAGGGAGGTCTCCTGCCCATAACCATAGTTACTCCACAAAGTGGACAACACGGGTCCACAATCTAGCATGTGGAAGGACCTGGGTTCCAACGCCAGCCCCACACATTAGAAAACAAATAAACAAGCAAACACATAAAGGTTCACTTCTTTTTCCAAAACAGAGACAGCAAAATTTAGTATGTAATTACTGCACACACTTTTGCACACAAAAATGGTGTTCTTCACCAAATGTGTGTCCACTGCTGCTTTCAGACCCTCAAGGAGAGACAAATCCGGTTCTATGCACACTGGTTGATTGGAGTCCAGAAATGCTTTATCAAGAGCATCACTTCTAAACCCTGGCTCGGCTTACAGCACACGCAGGCCAGTCTCTGTCCTGCTAGGTGCCCCCATGTAGCCTGCGGGAGCTATACAGAAGATGAGCTACAATCTCAACACAGCTAGGTGCCCCCATGTAGCCTGCGGGAGCTATACAGAAGATGAGCTACAATCTCAACACAGCTACATGGAAGAGAGCTAGGGAAAGACCCTTGTGCCCCTACCTTTGGCTGTTAGACCATTGAAACAAGGGAGGGACCCCTTTCCTCCCTTCTCCCCAAGGAACTGGAATTGTTGTTCTTCCCAGTGTGGTGTCTTTGGAAAACTCCCCCTTTCTGCTTTAATTGCCCTGTTTAACTGGTCTCTTTAAATATTGAGAACAGGTTTTCATACCTACTTTGTTAGGGCTGCCAGGGCCCAGCTTTGACCCTAACAGCTAGGTAACATCCTGAGTCAATTTAAAACTGCTGATATAATTCACACTATCACTAGCTCCCTTCTAAGAAGGAAAATAACCAGCCCATATTGAACCTCTTCTCAAGAAACAGGTAGGCAATCAGAATCTAAATACAGTTCCTTTGCGATGTTAGCACTCAAGACCCCTCTTGCCAATTGCCCGGGATTCTCCTTCCTGGCTTTTTCTTATGGAACGTAACAGATTAGAAAGAGACATGGCCTGAAAGAGTCTATGATGAGAGGGGCAGCTCAGGGGTCAGAACACAATGACTGTGTCTAACAGCCTGGATTAAAAAAGAAAACGCTAAGCACAAGCAGCTCTTCTAAGGTGGCGTCCTACCTCAAAGTTCTTCTGTTTGGGTCATGTGCCTGTCACCTCCATCCCTTCCCACCTCCTCTCCTTTGGACTCAGGTTCTGGTAACCATGATTCTATCTGCATCTCAGGGCAAACTGTGTCAGCTCCTACACCTGTAGTTTACACAAGTATTAAGATACGTGTAATTTACATGCACTAGGATACGTGGCAGCTATATACTTGGATTAGACAGTATATCTAATCCAAAGTGTTTTTGTTCCAGTTCAACTGCCCTGGTTCTAAAACATGCTGCTCTGACAATGGGAGATTACCTTTTCAAGACACAAGAGGAAAAGCAAGCACACGCACGCATACGCACACGCACGCACATGCACACACACCACAGGCGTTTGTTGCACAAGTGATACCTCCACCCTCAGCTTTAGGCTTCATCCCTGCACTTCATGAACCCTGCTCACAGTGCTCCGAGGAGCTGTACCATGGTCACATTCTTTTTTAGGGAGTGGAGAAGGGGAGCACAGAGTTTCTCTGTGTAGGCCTAGGTGTCCTAGAACTTGCTGTGTAGACCAGACTGGCCTTGAACTCAAAGAGGTGCCTGTCTTTGCCTCCTGAGTTCTGGGTCTAAAGGCAGCACGTCCGCTCGTGAGCACATTCTTTGTCTCCTGCTTTACTCACTTGTTTGTGTCTTTCATCCTCTGTGAGTGGGCACAGCCCATTAGCAAGCGTCTCATCTCATGTGCCTTGGTCCCTGGAGCAGCACTCGTCACATAGGGAAGTTCTCAGTACCTACTTTTAGAAAGGAAAAGCCCGTTGTCGCTTTTGACAATTTTTTTCTTTTTTTTTTTTTTTTTTGGTTTTTCGAGACAGGGTTTCTCTGTGGTTTTGGAGCCTGTCCTGGAACTAGCTCTGTAGACCAGGCTGGTCTCGAACTCACAGAGATCCGCCTGCCTCTGCCTCTCGAGTGCTGGGATTAAAGGCGTGCGCCACCACCGCCCGGCCTGACAATTTTTTTCTTATATTCGTATTCAATTCTATAGCCAATCTCCCTCCCTAGGAATGATTTACATTACTTTCTTTAGCCCGCATTGCCGAGAGGTTTAGCAGGTACCTTTCTTCCAGGAAGAAAAAGTGCATCCCTTCCCGAACCTCTTCCAATTATCATCCCTCTCTCCAGCTCCTGGGGCCGCTATTCTCTCACTACCGGGATTCCAACCCCAAGACTTGGCACACACTAAGCACGCACCCTACGGCTGCGCCCCACCCCAGCTGCTAACACCTTTATATCAAAGCAGCTCCTTTTCTTCAATTTCAGCGTTCCTTCTGTTCCCCAGTGCTGTGCTAGCTCCTCCCGGACTCCCCCAGATTTTCAATAAATTGGGCCTAGAAGCACCCCGTGAACACCGCGTTCTATTCCTACTTCCATATTCAGGGCTTGGCCGAGGAGAGCTCTATTTATGGAGTTAGCGGTCCTTCACAAGATCTACACACTTAGAGAAAACAAAAGGCAAATTCTCACACACTGGAGTCAGTAAGATTGCTAGAGAATGGGGAAACAATTTATCTTAAGAAAACACAGCTGCCCCAATCTTTAGAACGCAGGAGTAAGGAACCAGGCTCTGGGCTGGGTGAGAAATTACTGAGCATGTGGGAAGACAGAACTGTGAAGTGCAAAAATCAGGCCCCTTGGTTTTCCTAGGCAACTATTAGTTGAAGCAGGTGTGGGGAGAGGGGAGACCAATGTCTTATCGAAGGAACTTGAACATGACGGGCAATATTTAGTTTTCTTCTGTTTTTAGTTTTTGTTTGAAACAGACTCTTAACAGGAGGGTCCAGGCTAGTCTCAAACTCCTGGCTTTCCTCTGGACTCCGCATCCCCACTGCTGGGATTCCAGGCATGCTCAAGACCCTTGCTCTGAGGTGATTTCTGAGAGAGTTCAGAATCACCGGGGGTCTTTCTGAGGGATGGACCAGCAGCAGCATCTTAACCGAGGAGACTGGTCTAAAGTTGAGTCTAAATGCAATCTAGACATAGATTTCTATTTGCGCAAGATGGGGAAGATCCAGAAAGGCCTGAGAGGCAGGTTTAGGCGAAGACTGCCACGGTGAGAGCCAGACCTCAAGCTGGGAGAACGCCGCGGCTGCCAGAAGGTGACCTCCAACTTTTAGAGAGGGAGCGGGGGAGAGCGTGTGCTAACGGCAGCGGTGTCCTTGAAGGGGATTGAGCGAGCCGAGGGGAGTGGTAGACCCAGCTCGGGTTTCCAATCACAATAGAGAAAGCTAGGAGGCTGGAGGGCAGCGGCCCCGCCTCCTCCACCTCCTCCTCCTTTGCAGATCTAGGATCGGCGGTGCAGTCTGCTGACTTTGCGGTGGATTTCCTACCTCAGCGCTAGGCAGAGTCTCTTCTTGTCCGGTAGGTTTGACCCAGGACCCCAAAGCCTGACTCACAGAACAGCAGGGTGTATGTTGGGGGTAGGGAGCGAAGAGGCGTAATTGTTTGGCGGAACAGGAGGAAGGAGCTAGGACACATCCATCTTCTGGGGCCTTTGCCTCTGAGCATCTCAGCTCCAGCCTCTTTCTGCCTGGCGGTTTTTTGGCGTCCAGCCCAGGGAGCAGAGGTGGGCAGGAGGCTGGGGCTGAACTCTGGGCTCGATCTGCATCCTGCAGGCTGGTCCCAGGCCTGTGTGCTATCGGGGGAGAGACTTGTACAAGCGTAAGTGAACCTAGTCCCACCAAGTCCTTGGTCGGCAGGTGGCGGACGCATCACTCACCTGCTGGGGTGCAGGCTGGGGGCACGCGCCTAAGTGCCAGGGAATCCGGCGGGACAAGTGGGTCCTGTGAAGGTTAGAAGGCCTTGCACCTAGTGATGGATTAAGTTCCCTGCGATTGTAGGAATGGGGATAAAGCAAAGTTCAGTCCTAAACGTCCGGCTTCATCCCCGGCTCACGCTGCCCCCACTCGCCCCCCCCCCCTCCCACAGCCGGGTACCTGCGCTTGCTATGCCTCTTAGATGCACTAAGGTTTTGTTTACTTCTTGCGTTCAGTGTGCTAGGCCTAGACTTGCCTCCAGAGACTTTATCCGAGATGTGCGCGCTGCTGCCTCCCTCGCGACCTGCTTTGCACAGGAAAGGTGGCTTGTGGGCCGCAAACCGAGTGAGCCCCAACCTGGGGGAATTAGAGGAAAAACCTGGGCTTTAACAGTTAACACAGAAAGATCCTCTGCGGAGGGGATCTTAGGAAGGGATGTGGGGGACCCTGAGACTGGCGTGTTTTGTTTGTTTGTTCCAATTTATCTCTCCCTACAGTCACTCCTCTGATTTGACGCCAGGCCTGCTACAATGCTTACCATTTCCTTCTTATTTTCTACCACTGTTGGGCGCTGGGAGGAGAATGTGTACTTTTCTCTACACAGCTGAGTCTGCCTGTGCTTGCTGGATCTTCAACAGTGTCGCTTTTGAAATTACCCAACCCAATTTAAGATGTTTTCAGGACAGCACAGCTGGAGAAAGCTTCTGCTTTCCCTTTCTGAATTCACACACACACACACACACACACACACACACACGACAAGCTCTCAGGAATCTCAAGATTTCACTGTGTGACTGTGTGATGGAGTCTGACCTTGACCTCCCCTGATCTTCCTGCCTCCACCTCCTAAATGCTGGGATTCCAGGCCTTCCTAATGCTTTCTGGAACCTACCTAACAGATTTTAAGCCAACTAACAAAAATAAACTTGGTGTGGGCAGGGGTTGGGGAGGCTGTGCTTTTCTTACTGGAGAAAGTCAGCCGCTCTGTTGAAGCCGCTTAAAATACAGGGTCTGTTTGAATCGCTTTAAGTGCTTTGTCCCAGCCCTTTGGAGGCACTTGTCTTTGTGTCCACCAAGAAGCTGCAAATGTGATTCTCTAAGGCAAAATAACCCCTGAAGTGGTACAGTTTGGAGAAACGGCTTAAAATAAACTAACAAGCTACAGACTACAATAGTCGTGATTGACTCCAGCTACTTCCTTCAGGACAACTAAGGGGTCTTCACACAGCAGTTAGCAAAGCCAGGTTTTGCCACTTAGCTCTTCAGGGGTTAAAAGTGAAAAGGCTGTAGGAAGAACAGGATGGGCTATGAACAGGATGATGACCAGGACGTCAGCTGTGATAAGCTAAGCTAAAGAGCAACAAAGTAACCAGCATAGGTTACTAAATTTGATACTTGCTCATGAAGGAGAAACTTGTGAGAAGGGCAGTGAACGTTTCATGAGATTTAAAGCACAAAACTCAGACTTTGCCATCCAGGAGTGAAAGTCATTATTTATAATGGGAATTATAATCATTTCTGTTGGCTTATGAAAAGCTATAAATATAAGTTAGCCGGTTAACATGGTGGTATATAAATTTCTTATAGGGACAATGGAAGGAACTAGCTTATTTAAGTACAAATGTCTCTACCCTTTAGCCAGTAATGAGCGATTATAACAAAAAAGGCCATAGGAGTGATGATGGCAACTTAATTGCGTGCTTGGAGTCCTCTGCCCAGGGGAAGAACTTTTATTTTAAGCTCCTAGGGAATTTTCCTGTGTTTAAATCGTCCATTAGGTGTGATGTGGTTCCCGCAAATGCATTCTGTGTTTAGACCACCCTGAGGTTCCTTGTTGCGCTGCACTTTACTCTGGTATTGAAGCTCTGTCGTTTTAGGCTGTTTCTTACTCAGATTCCACTCCTGGAAAATGCATTGATCACCTTTTTCTTGTAGGCAACATGGCAACCCTTAAGGAAAAGCTCATTGCCCCAGTGGCGGAAGAGGAAGCGGCTACCCCGAACAATAAGATTACTGTTGTAGGTGTTGGACAAGTTGGAATGGCCTGTGCTATCAGCATTCTGGGAAAGGTATGTTTTAAGAGCAAGAGAGGTCATGCGTGCTGCAGGAATGCATGTTCCAGCTGCACAGCCTAGCAATCTTAAGTAACTTCGAAGGTCACGCTTACTTATCTTTCAGTACTTGTAGACTACCAGAGGGTTCTGGTCACTCTGTGTGACCCAGGGATTTCTTGACACTGCTATAGTAGTGTGGTGTCCCCCATCATATTCATATTTAAAATTCTCCATGTTGTCAAAATCACATCTGTTGTAGCAGGTTTTGCCTCAATCCAAGACAAGCATTTTATATCCTTACCACGCCTCTTTTTCTCTGTCTCGCAAGCCTTTGACTTTTTCCGACTGGTCCAGGTCGGTTTCGGGGCATCCTCTTTGGTATATGCTTTTTGGGGACTTCTTTGTGATTAACCCGTTGGGTGGGTGTCACATCAGGAGGACAGCATGGTAACTTGGCCTCATTTCTATGGTGATAAACTGAGACTTGGGGTTGAGTGAGTGACTGGAAAATGCAGATGCCGTGGTCTCCGCTTTCTCTTCTTAGGGGATTTTTGTAGAGTGGCTTGTTGAAAGAACGTCTTACTAGTCTCAAATCTTAAACCTATGGCTTTATTTAGAAATGATTTCAAACTTAAAACAGAAAATTTGTAAAAATTATCTTAATAAATCAGCATTTCCATGTATGCATCGTTCAGATTTGCCAGCCCTCTGCTTTTTGCCGTCTTCTCCCCCCTTCTCCTCCCTCTCCTTCCTTTCATCTCTCTAACCTCCTCCATTATGTGGATATGTATGTATACATACACGTATGTGTATGTATACATATACATACGTGTGTATGTATGTATGTGTATATGTATGTATACATATACGTATGTGTATGCATGTATATATGTATATGTGTATATGTATACACATACGTATGTGTATGTATATGTGTGTATGTATGTGTATATGTATGTATACACATACGTATGTGTATGTATATGTGTGTATGTATGTGTATATGTATGTATACACATACGTATGTGTATGTATATGTGTGTATGTATATATGTATGTATGTGTATATGTATGTATACATATACGTATGTGTATGTATGTGTATATGTATGTATGTGTATATGTATCATGTATGTACTATGAGTTTCCTAAAGCATTTGAGAATATCTTGATGAGATGAAGCTTTCTAAGCCCCCCAGCGTGTCTTCTAAGAACAGGACAAATTCTTACATAATCATTGCCGTCCACAGCTCTCGGCAGGCATCAGTTTTAAGGCTGACTTTGTGTCTCCAGACTTACTATTCCTTTCACCGTCCACCTGCTTAGACTCTTGGTTGTGCTTACAGATAGCCCTTGTGGTTCACATCACTGTTTCTTTCCTTGCTTCTCTGACTTTAGTGACTTTGAGGCCTCGCTGGTTCTGAGAGCGTCCTTACATGTAGGCAGAGAGAAGCAATGCTCGCAAGCAGCACCTCCCCCGCCACAGAGTACACTGACTCTTTGTGCTGAGGCTTCCCGAGTACCTCTGACCAAGCATATTCCTTCTGTTTGTGAAGTTTAATGGGTTGTTGTTGTTTTGTTGGGGACTGAGCACAGGAACTCTTCTGTATGCTAGATGAGCATTCTACAGCTCAGTTCCTGGGTGCGTTCCCAGCACTTTTTATTTTCATTGCTTTTGAGAGTCTATGTGTATCCCACACTGGTTTCAAAGTTGTGGTCCCTCCTGCTTCCACCTCCTGAATGTTGGGATTAGGGGTATGTGCCGCAAGACCTGACCCCACACTTTTTCTTATTTATTTTATGTATATGAGTGTTTGCCTGAATGTATGTGCATTCATGCTTGAGAAGGCCAGGAGAGGGTGTTAGATCCTCTGGAACTGAAGTTCCAGATGGATGTGAGCCACCGTGTGAGTGCTGGGAGTCTAAACTGGTTCCTTTCCAAGAGTAGCTTGTGCCATTAACCACAGAGCCATCTCTCCAGTGTGTAAATTTTAAATTCTAAAGGATCAAATTGTGAATCTTTTAACTGAGAAATAGTTATCAAAGAACTGATCAGTGTGTACTGTGCCCTTTTGCTTGTTTTTTTCTAGCTGCTTTTAATTGGCTAGATACCTACGATATGTGATAGTCTCCTGAATTATAGGGGTTGTAAATTGTCTTAATTGAGTGTTCACTCTTTAGTCAGAACAAAAACAATTGAGCTTACATTTTTTTTTAAAAAGTTCATGCCAATGCCAGTAAACTGCTTTATTCTAAACAATTGATAGATTAAAAAAACTTTTGTGTGTGTGTTGGGGGGGGAGGGTAGATGCTGCTGTTTTACTGTGGGGTCTCCTTCAAACCAGGCTGGCCTCAATCTCATGACAGTTCTGCATCAACTCAACCTTCCAGATGCTGTAATTCTTGGCCCATAACATTACATCCTCCTCACAGAGAACTTTTCTTTTCCTTGTTTTGAGATGAAGTAACTGAGGCAAGAGAAATAATGTCACCTGTCCATTGTCACGTGAACTGTACATGTGGCTATCCCTCCACGTATCTGACAAAAGACTCTAAAGTTGACCATAGAGATAACATACGCTCAGATAGAGAGCATTCCTGCAACACACAGGGCCTTGGATTCAGTTCCTCAGCACCACAAAATAATGTACTTATTTAATGTGAATAACCCACCCAGTGCCACAGCAGCACAGGACATGGGAGAGAACTGTATCCCTGGGTCCTGCAGCCCACTGCAGCTGCTCAGAATATCCTAATACATATCCCTAGGCTAGGACAAGCTCAAAAATGAAAATTAGCGAATGGTACTTCCCCATTTGGTTAATTATTTGAAAAGTTATATCTTTTCCTCCCATAAAAATCTCATACTTAACCAGAACTTGAATATAAAATTGCTGGTATCAAATACCAACCCATTGATGTGAGTCATTTATTAACTAAGAGGCAGAATTCATAACTACATCCATTCCTCTTGAGATTAAAAAGATTTCTATATTAGCATGCTTGGGTTCCAACTGGTCTTGCTCCTTAGTAGTTTATTTATAGTCACAGTAAATGCATGAGCTGTGGAGATGTAGGTAGAGAGATCTGAGTCATCCGCAGCATCAGTCCTTGGCCATGCATCTCTCTGTGTATCTCTGCTTGTGGAGGGTGTGCAGCACACACAGTTGGCTATATTCAGCGCTTTGGTTGTTTTTTTAGGTGCTGACTCTCCTGCTTCCTTCAGCTAAACCTGCACTTCAAAGCTAATTCTCTACACCCACTGCCGCAGAGGCACTGACATCCTGTGGTGTGCTTTCTGACATAAGCGCTGGCTTGTGTTGTACTGTTACTAAAAGACGATTGGAATTGCTGGTGCTGGGTGTGGTTACAGAATCTATTAGGTTATTATTAAGTGAGAAGGTGCTAATTTAGAACTAGAAAATGAAAATGAGGATGTTGTGGGCTCTTAGATGCTGCATGCAGAAGAACAGTTGTCTTTAAAAGTTTTCCAAGCACGTATAAGTAAGAAGGTATATAAAAGTTTGTGTCCATATTTGATACAGAGCTGTCATCTCTCCCCATGTATAGGTATTGGTTCCCGAGGATTGGCTCTTTATCCTAAGACTTGACTGCCCTTCCTGACAAGTTAAGCATTCTAGGGTTCAACCACATTCAACTCCAATGTGAACTCACCTTTGGAGATTTAAATCGATCACCCTCCCATAAGCCCTCTGAACTATGATGACATCAAAACACACTTCTAATGTTGTTCTGAGTCAGTCTTTATCTATCATCTGTCTTTGTCTCTCATAGATATGTGTGTGTTCATATATGTACATATTTGTTCATATATATGTTCATATGTGTACATAATGTGTAGGCAATGTGTCTTTTAATGAACCAACTTAACTTTCACGAGGAATCTTTGTACTTTCTCTTGAATTGTCATTGAAGACCAAACACCAAAGTTGAGGATTTTAGACATTGGGTGCTTAGCTATTTGTAAAGACTTCTTTAGGATATATTGGTCCTAAACCTTCCTTGTATAACTTAGGGTGCTATTTTTATACTCAAACCCTTGGTGAGCAATTCAAATGAGAAGGTGTGTTACTTTCCCTCACAGACAATCAATGGCAGAGAAGGCATGTTTATTTATATCTCTGTAGATCAGGCTGCAAAGATAAGGTGGGAAGTTAAGCCAGCTATAATGTGGACCCCAAGCCCATCCCCAGTGACCCCCTTGTCCAGTGAAGCTTCGTGTCCTCAAGGTTCTACTTTCCACAGACAGCTCTGCTAGCTGGAGCTGCGTGTTGAGAACACACAGCCTGTGGGAGACTTCATACTCAAACCATGACAGGAACGAATGCCCGCTTTTGTGTTCCTAGTCCCTAGCTGATGAACTTGCCCTTGTGGATGTCCTGGAGGACAAGCTCAAAGGAGAGATGATGGATCTGCAGCACGGGAGCTTGTTTCTTCAGACTTCCAAAATCGTGGCGGATAAAGGTAGGTAGTTTCTTTGCATGCTACAAGGGATCTTATGTGAAAGAAATTTTATAATGGATAAAATTATCCCTCCAGCATGACAAACTTATCATTTACTTTTAATTTATTGCTATTACTATCTGTGGTGATGATGCCCAGGGCCTTGCTGGATGCGGAGCAAGTGCCCAACGTTTCCTGAGTTATACTCTATCCTAAACTTTGTTTGTTTGTTTTTCAGGTTTTGTTGTTGTTTGGGTTTCGTTTTGAGACAGGATTTCTTAGAACTGGTTCTGTAAACCAGGATAGCCTTGAACTCACAAATCCACCTTCCTGTGCCTCCTGTGGGCTAGGATTGAAGATGTATGCCACCACCACCCAGTTAAAACTATTTTTTTTATTGAGAAAAGGAAAAAAAAAGAATCCGCCTCCTCCCAGCCTCCCATTTCCCTCCCCCTCCTCCCACCTTTCTCCCCCTCCCCCAAGCTCCTTTCCCCCTCCCTCTCCAGTCCATAGAGCAGTCAGGGTTCCCTGCCCTGTGGAAAGTCCAAGGTCCGCTCCCCTCCGTCCATGTCTAGGAAGGTGAACAACCAAACAGGCTAGGCTCCCACAGAGCCAGAACATGAAGTAGGGTCAAAACCCCATGCCATTATCCTTGGCTTCTCATCAGCCCTCATTGTTCGCCATGTTCAGAGATTCCGGTTTTATCCCATGCTTTCTCAGTCACAGTCCAGCTGGCCTTGGTGAGCTCCCAATAGATCAGCCCCATTGTCTCAGTGGGTGGGTATACCCCTCGTGGTCCTGACTTCCTTGCAGTATTATTTGTAATAGCCAGAACCTGGAAACAACCTAGATGCCCTTCAATGGAAGAATGGATGAAGAAAGTATGGAATATATACACATTAGAGTACTACGCTGCAGTAAAAAACAATGACTTCTCGAATTTTGCATGCAAATGGATGGAAATAGAAAACACTATCCTGAATGAGGTATCCCAGACCCAAAAAGATGAACATGGGATGTACTCACTCATAATTGGTTTCTAACCACAAATAAGGGTCACGGAGACTATAAGTGGTGAACCTAAAGAAACTAAATAAGAAGGTGAACCCAGGGAAAAACATATAGTTATCCTCTTGGCTATGGGAAGTAGACAAAATTGCCAGGGAGAAGGTTGGGATCTTGGGGGTGGGGTGAGATGGGGTAGGGGGAGATGGGGAGAGAAAAGTTAGAAGGGAAGGAGGGGGGGAACTTGGGGAAACAGGAGAATTGGGATGGAGGAAGGTTGGACAGGGGAGCACGGAATCACAGTTCTTAGGGGAGCCACTTTAGGGTTGGCAGGAGACTTGACCCTGGAGTGGCTCTCAGGAGCCCATGGTGATGTCCCCAGTTGGTCCCTTGGGCAGCTGAGGTGACCCTATCCTATAGCAATACTGACGAATATCTTGCATAACACCATAGAACCTTCATCTGGCAATGGATGGAGATAGAGACAGAGACCCACACTAGAGCACTGGTCTGAGCTCCCAAGGTCCCAATGAGGAGCAGAAGGAGGGAGAAAACTATTTTTTTAAACTAGAAAAAGTTGCAGTTGTGGAGTGATTGTTTTAATAATGGCTAATGACAAAACACTCATGATCTTTTTTAGTAATTTCATATACTACAAAATTTCCATCTACCTAGAAATAGTCCCCTATTTAATTTAAAATTTGTTCTCAATTCTACTTCCTGTAGAATGTATAGTCATTAAAAATGAGATTCTTCTCCATTTCTACTGTGGCCATATCACCAGTAGAGAATCTCAGGCTTATGTGAAAGAAATGTGATGTGCTGTGTTTACTGTCTGTATTGGCCTCGGACACGCCAACCTTTTTGCATCATTTTCTAGACATCTGTTTTCTGGAGATTTTGCTTTGGATGCACACAGCATGTGAGCACGTTCTGTCTTTGAGAATCCCTGTAGAATGTGGTCCTGTGTGCCACATACCAGAAGTCATCTTTGTCAGCTTTACATTACAAACACATGGTTTTTGTTCATTTCGCTTGCTTGAGACAGAGCTCATGGAATCCAGGTTGCCTTGAACTCACTATGCACTTGACGCTGGCCTCTCCTAGCTGCAGGATTATAGGTGTGCAGGGCTGTGCTCAGCAGCGCAGTTTGTTTTCTGAAGTAAAATTTGTGTGTTTTCTTTTCTTTTTTTTTAAAATCATCTTTACCTTTTAAAAAATAATAAAACCCCAGAATGATTATATGTAATATCTGTTTTCAAGAATTCTGCATTTCCTTTGTCCCAGAATTGTTCTCTCGTTCCTCAGCTCCCTTGGAAGAAGCTAGCTAATGGCTGTTACTTATGTAGCATTCAGAGTCCTGGGTCAGGTGGTTGGGTTTGTCATTCCACCTTCAGAACACAGTCGTGAGGAGGAGATAAGACCAGTCCTTGCATCTTATGGGAAAAGACTGTTAATCTTCTGCATTAGTGATGGGAATGAGCTGTTGTGTTGGAGTTTGCTGATTGCATCAACACTTCCTTAGCAGAAAAATAAAATATTCTACGAAAATTAATACCACTAGAACATAAATAATCTTCCCTAACAAATATGTGACAACCAGGTATGGTGGCACACATCTATAATCCCAGCACTCAGGAGACACAGGCAAGCAGTTCTAGGCCAGCCTGGTTACATAATAAGTTCCAAGCCAGCCAGGGCTGCATAGTGAGTGATGGGGAAGCTCAGCCAATCACATTCTGTCTTGGGGGTGTGCTGCCCTAAGGAGAAAGAATACAGATAAATCTTGCGGGTGCGCTCCCCCACTCTCTCTTTGGTTCCCTGCGCTCATGCAGTTCACGGGATCTTTGGTCGTGTAAATTTTCCCTTTTTCCTCATTATTAAAAACTAAATCTTTTGTATTGAGCTGGTCTGGTTATTAATCGACCACACCCCTACAAGTGAGACTCTCTTAAACATGCGTACATGCACGCCTTTACATACTGTAGACATGTGTATGTATATGTATAATACATAAGTGTGTAACTCATACTGGCCTTGAATTCATGGCAGTCCTCCTGGTACAACCTCCTGAGTGCTGGCATTAGAAGTGTGTCCCATCCCTTGGTACATGGAATATTAGAAATCAAAATTTGATTTCCAATCCAAACTTAACAGTTTCTTTTCCTTTATAGATATCAGTAGCATTATATGGCTAAAGAGAAACTTAAAATTGAGTTTTATTTGCCTTGTGTGTTACTAACAGGAATATGCAAAACCATAATTTCATGGTGATTGTGGAAAGCCTGTCTGCTGGGCTGCGGGCTCACTGACATGTTTCAGCTGTTCATGGAAATCCAATGGATTTCTTAGCCACAGACATACTTTAGGGCATTTCCCTGGTTCATTATTTGCCAGTTTTAAAGTGGGGTTGCTTCATTGTCTCTCAGGGAAGAAAAAATACAGCTGCAGAAGTTTGAACCTGAAAATCCTTTTTTCTTTCTTGTTTGTTTGTTTTAGACAGGGTTTCTCTGTAGCTTTGGAGCCTGTTTTGGAACTAGCTCTTGTAGACCAGGCTGGCCTCAGACTCACAGAGATCCACCTACCTCTGCCTCCAGAGTGCTGGGATTAAAGCTGTGCACCACCACCCGGCTCTGAAAACCTTTAAATAGGGGCTGGAGGAATGGCCTAGTGTTTAGTTGACTACTGTGTGCTGCTCTTCTAGAGGACCTAGGTTCGGTCCACACTACCTGTGTGGGCAGCTCACAACCACCTGCCACTCCAGCTTCAGAGGATCTGATGCCCTCATCTACACACACACACACACATCTTTTTAAAACACAGTCTTTTAATACAGAAACTTTAACTCTTGTAAGTTCTGGAGACTTATGCATGGTGAAGCTTCCAGAGCATACCATAGATGGCCTATTTGGCCCAGGAGTTGAATTTAAGGTTCCTTCTCTTGCCATATCTCTTCAAGATTACTCCGTGACAGCCAATTCTAAGATCGTGGTGGTGACAGCAGGAGTCCGTCAGCAGGAGGGAGAGAGTCGACTCAACCTGGTGCAGAGAAATGTCAATGTGTTCAAGTTCATTATTCCTCAGATCGTCAAGTACAGCCCTGACTGCACCATCATTGTGGTGTCCAACCCAGGTACTAACGCGGGGCTTTAACTGTGACAGTGGCCTGTCTGGTTCTGTTCTGTCTGCTTCGCCTTTGGGGACTTTGTTTTGGGTTCGCTTACTGGCAGAGTTGGTTCACATGTCTTCTGTTACTGGTGCAGAAAGATGGTGTTTGCAAAACAGATGGCTCCATCCCAGGCCAAATGTTTAAAAATGTGAGTTTTGTATGGTGGGGTTTCATCTTTTTGTTTCATCTATTGTGTGCTGTAGAGCTGGAAGGCATTTGTTAATGATGTAAAGATGGATCTGGGCAATGATCCTGCAAAGTATATGTTATGAAAGTGTAAGGACCTGGGTTTGGATCTATAGCAACCAGGTAAAATGCCATGCTTGAGGACACACAGTTTTAATTTCAGTGCCAGGAAGATGGCAACAGGAGATTGCCTGGCACTCATTGGCCAGCCATCCTAACCAAACTGGCCAACTCTGGATTAGTTAATAAGACAGGGAGCAATTGAGGAAGACTCATAGACCTTTGGCCTTCACGCTTACACAGGTGTGTGTGCTCTTGTGTGCATACGCCATATATAACACACTCCAGTCCCTGACACCACCTCTTTTAGCCTAATAGTAAAAATTATATGATGCCATTGTTTACAGGTTCTGCTGGGCCATCAGACCAGGGTAAAAGTCAGAAGCAAAATCTACACCACCAAGTTGCCACCGAGCCATTTATTTGAATTGATAAATCAGGACAAGAGACAAAATAGTGACATCTCCCAAAGGGGCTTGGAGAGAATGACTTGGTAGTTAAGAGCCCGCAGCTGCCTTTGCAGAGGACCCAGATTCGATTTCCGTCACCCACATGTTGGCTCACAACCATCTGTAATTCTAGTACTGGGGGATCTGATGCCCTTTTCTGGCCTCTGCGTGTGGCATATGGACATATAGGTATATAAACACACATAAAAGAAAAATAACTAAAACTTTCTAAAAACAGAATCAGCTTGTAGAACCTGGTATCAATTGTTTTTCTGTCACCATCTTGCAAAGAAAGTGATTTTGAAATGGCCGAGCTGGTTTTTGTTTGACATTTTCTTGCCTTAGCTTTTTTTCTTTCTGTTTATAAAAAGAACGTTTTCTAAAAACAATTTAAGGTTTTGAAAGTAAATTTTACTTTATCATGTGCCATAACAAATGGCTAAAGTTCCATCTCTGTCACATGCACACACACACACACACACACACACACACGCACGCACACGCACACATGCTTGTTTTGGGGTGCACGGGGGATTGAACTACATGGTAGGTAAGTATTCTCCCGTTGAGTTGTGTCCCCGCTCAGGTCAGTGTCACACATCTTTGGTCTGTAGTTTATCATCTATGTTACTGCGTGATGGTGCGCATCTGACCCTTCCTTGGAGGATTGTGAAGAAGCTTGGGGATCACTGCAGTTCCCTTAGTACTGGGGATTAGGACCTGTTAAGAGACCATTTCTGTATTCCCATTCTTTATGAGTCTAGATTGGGGCTTCCTGGATGGTTCAGTCATGTATGTAAACATGTGCACCAGGTCATGTAGAACAGAAATGGCAGAGAGCTAGCTGTATTATTCCATATCCATGTCCTGTTTCAGTCGTCACTAATTATATCACTCCCATGGTAAACCTTCCAAGTCTGAGTCTTCAGGGAACTTCTGTAGGGTGGGAACCACTTCTACAAGGGAGTGTGTGTGGGAGGGAACCACATCTGCAGGGGTGAACCACTTCTGATGCATTCAAGTTGGCATACAAAGGCATTATCCAGTCAGAGTGAGCTTAAAATACCTTCGCCAGGCTGCACAGAGGAGTGCAGTGGGGGGATAACCAGATGCACTGTTGGCTTCTTTTCCGACAGTGTGCGTCTTTCCTTTTCGTTCCAACATAGCCTTTACCTTCTGTACCCAGCAAATGTCTTACCACTGTGCCACACAGGGGTGAAGGTTACACAGCAGCTGTCCAACCATGAGACAGTAATGACATGAATTTCATGATAACTTGTTAGACAATATCGTACTCAAGAAAATGCATCCTGGCAGCCCTTGCTAACCTAGAAGTGGCAATTGTTTGTGATGACAGCCTCCACAGCCACAGACGGTTAGAACTGGGGGCAATCTAAGTGAGTACGTCAGTGTCATGTTGCTGTGGAAGAGACACCATGACCAGGACACTTACAACAAAATAAAGCATGTAATTGGGGCTGACTTATAGTTTCAGAGGTTTATTATCATAGCAGGAACCATGGCAGCCCACAGGCAGACATGGTGCTGGAGCAATAACCGAGAGTTCTACATCCTGATCCACAGGCAGAGTGAGGGAGCCTGGACCTGGCATGGGCTTTTGAAACCTCAAAGCCCACTCCCTACTGACGTGCTTCCTCCAGCAAGGCCACACATACTCCAATAAGGCCATACTTAGTTCAACAAGGCCATGCCTCCTGATTCTTCTGATCATTCCCTGGTGACTAAGCATTCAACTACATGAGCCAATGGGGGACTTTCTTATTCAAGCTATCCCAGTGAGGGCTGAATCAGCCCTTTTTCTTTCTTTCATGGTAAAGTTCATCGACTTGTAAAGTTCCTAGGTAATCTTATGTCAAATAATAATACAAGTGCACAGTTTTTACATATTTTATATTTACATTTTCTTTACTAATGCTTCATTCTTATCTGTCTGAACCTGAGTCTGAAAAGTTAAGTTACAGACTTTTTTTAGGTCATATCTCATCTGAGAGATGGGCATGTGGAGAGGGAGAAGCCAGAATACCTTCTAATTGGTTCAGCAGTTCCAATTTACTTTCTTTTTTCTAAAATATCTAGTGGACATTCTTACTTATGTCACCTGGAAACTAAGCGGGTTACCCAAGCACCGTGTGATTGGAAGTGGATGCAACCTGGATTCTGCTCGGTTTCGCTACCTTATGGCTGAGAAGCTTGGTATTCATCCCAGCAGTTGCCATGGGTGGATTCTGGGCGAACATGGTGACTCCAGCGGTAAGAAAATGATTCCTTTGTGCTTCCGGCTTATGCAGACTGTTCTTCTTTTAATTCAAACTTTAGTTTTATATGCTTTGCTATATTTCAGAAAGAATTCAGAAATAGTATAGTTGTATTTTTGACTCTATTCCAGTTTGCTTTTGCTGTCATCTGTTCATCCATCCATCCACCCATCCATCCTTCCATCCTTCCATCCATCCATCCACCCACCCATCCACCCACCCATCCACCCATCCATCTATCCGTCCATCCATCCATCCATCCATCCATCCATCCATCCATCCATCCATCCATCCATCCATCCATCCACTCATCCATCCATCATCCATCCATCATCCATCATCCATCCATCCATCCATCCATCCATCCATCCATTTATCCACCTATCCATCTATCCATCCATCCATCCATCCATCCACTCATCCATCCATCCATCATCCATCCATCCATCCATCCATCCATTTATCCATCTATCCACTCATCCTTCCATCCATCCATCCTTCCATCCATCCATCCATTCATGCATCCATCCACCTTGCTATCTTTTTTATTTTTCGTTGTTTTACAGACAGGGTCTTACTATGGAACTTTACAATGTAGCTGTCCTGGAATTTGACATGTAGACCAGGTATGCTTTGAATTCACAAAAATCTACCTCTGCCTCTCTAGTACAGGGGGTAGAGATATGTGCCACCATGCCCAACTTCATCTAGCTATTTTTAAAAACATCTCAGTGTGAACATCTGCACACATGTAGAAATCCGAGGACAACTTTGGGAGTTGCTTTCCTCCTATCACAAAGTTATCAAGGACCAAACTCAGGCCATCAGTCTTGGCAACAAACACCTTTACTTGCTGAGCCAGCTTGCCTGATATATGTTGGCTTAGCTTAGCATCCCATACAATGAAATGTCTCTCTGTACTTAACTCCTTCACAGTCAAAAAATTTAAAGAAAACATAATAATATACATAATCCGACTCTCTTTGTATATCTTATCTTTGCATGGCTTATTTATTTTTACTCTGTTACCTTTTTTTTACAAGTTTAATACCTATTTTATTATTTTTGATCCTTTAATCTATTACTATCTGTATTCTTTTATATTACATTTACTATCTCTTTACTCTTTTTTTTCTCTCCCAAGCCTATGTACATTTTTTTAAACACTGTGTCTCATTTAGAGGTCTTTTCCATCTTGATTTGTCTTTATTGTATATCTGTAATTATTTTTTGACCAGAATTGCCTCTTAAAATGTTAAGCCCTTCTTATAAACTTAAGTGGCGCCATTGCTAGAGGAAATACAGCACTGCCTGCTTGTCCTGCCCAGCCCAGCATGGTGGAGCTGTTTGCTACCTCTGAGAGCCATGCTCACAGCCCCATTTTCAGGCACACAGTGGGTCTGTGTCTCCACAAAGCAAGCTGTAGCATTCTTCTCAGAGACCCCATTTAAATGCTCCTTGGCTGGATCTCCTGAGAGAGCCAGAGGTCATGCTAGCAGCACGGCCCAGAAAGCCGGCATTTCAAAACCACGGCTACCACTGAGTCAGGAAAACCTCTCTTTAAGGAGCTGCAGCACACCACCAGCAAACAGTGAGACACTGTGTTAAACTCCGTATTTGTTTTCTCCACCTACCTAACTTCTGCTCTATCAACAGGCCAAGGCAGTTCTTTTATTCACCAATGGTATTCACAGCATACAGAGGGGAATCTCACATCCCATGGTGTTCCTTAAAATCCATGAGGATGTCTAGTTGGCCTGAAGCAGTAGAAACCATGGACCATGAGGGTCTTACTTGGTCCCTAGCAGTTTAGCTGCTGTCTCTGTGTAATTGCACTGAACTGTACTTGAACCCTCATTCATACTGTGAGTCACACTTTTGGAGTGTGAGACTCAGGTTTCAAAGTCCAGTTCCTATGTTTGTTTGTAGACATTCTCCCCTAAATTATGGAGACCCTAATTTATATATTAGTGTGCTTTTATAATAACTGTATTTGGGTATAATTACCATAGATCTTTTCTTTCTTAAGAAGAAATGGGCTTTTGTTACCAAACAAACAATCCCCAGTAGAGGAGTTTATATTTCTAAAATTGAGAGTTTAGGATGGTCTCAAACTATAATCTCTTGTGATTTTTACCAACCTAGAGATTTGGAAAGAATTTTATGTTCTCTATAAATTATACAGTGACTGTTTTGAACCACATATGTTGAGAGTGAAAAAGGTCAGTAGTAGGGACTGGAGCCATGGCTCAGCAAAGAGCAGTCGCTGCTGTGGCAGAAGGCAGAGGACCAAGTTGATAACACCCACATTAGGTGGCTCACAACTGCCTGTCACTTCAGCCCCAGTTGCTTCGACTATCTCTTCTGGACTCCTTGGGCACCTGTACATGCTCATACAAGTACATACATACATACATACAAATTATGTATGTGTGTATGTACACATGCATGTTATATTTATTTATTTATTTAAAAGGTCAGTTTTGTTGCTAGTTGAAGCTAAGTATTAGAACAAATACTCCCTCCAAAGGGGATGAAAACTCTACTAGAGTCAGATGCCACTGAATAGTACCAACTAGTGTTGGGATAATTTGCATCAGAGTTGAGATCTGAGATAAGAAAGTTTTGTTTTTCTCACAGTGGCTGTGTGGAGTGGGGTGAATGTGGCAGGAGTCTCCCTTCAGGAGCTGAACCCTGAAATGGGAACGGACAATGACAGTGAAAACTGGAAGGAAGTACATAAGATGGTGGTGGACAGGTGAGTAGAGATGACCCCACGTTGGTGAGTTTGTGTCCTGTCCCAGAAGGTAAAACTCTAAGCTGTTTCCACACAGCCTGCTCAGGAAGCTCCTCCCCTGATGAGTCTCTTTGAGAAGTGGGCAGGATTAATTTAGACCAGTCAGATTTGCTGTGCAGGTATCTAGAGAAAGCTGCAATACAAATCTAGCTGTAGCAGTCAACATGGAACTGCCTAGAGAGAGGGCCTTCACTGTGTTACCTGTCAACCAATAAGGTAAACCTGGACCCTGTTAGTCAAATAACCATGTGCACACACAGTCAGGCAAATTGCTGAAAGTATTTAAGCAGCACTGGTCTTACTGCCCTTCACCATACCCCACCCCCTTAAAAAAGTCTCCCACATTAATTTCATTTTCTAAAGCCATTCCTCTCGGTTACCAACTATTCTCTTTCATGATTGTTGTGTCCCAACAATGTATCACTCTGAAATGCAGCCAAAAATGCAGGCTTGGATTCTTCTGGCTCCGATACTCAAGCTGACTATCATACTGGAAGCCATTTAACCTTCAGGGTTATCTATCACCCCTCTTCTCCTAGATGCATTAAGTATAGGTTTTAGTCATTGATAATCATGTTAGTTGTGTATAGTGTAAGACCCTGGAGACTTGTCGAAATGAAGCAACACATTACATACAGGGCTTTATCACTGACAAGTGTTCAGTGTTATTATTTGCAAAGTTCTTGCAGAAAAATTGCTACCTCAAATATGGAAGTTTTACTTAGAATGACTCTTCTTGGAGATTTTGACTGAGTAGTAAAAATAAATCTACAGGTTAAAATTTTCTTAGATTTTTCAGTGCTTTGATTTTATGAATGAAGTTACTGCTCATTTGAGTGATGGCTTATCTTGTCTTTCACTGTTTCCTAAGTTCATTAATACATTTAGAAATACACTTCTTTGTAAATCAATGGTGGTGGGAAGTGTATGGTTTTAGGGACTGGAGAAATAACTTATCAATCAAGGGTTTGTATTGCTCCTGTAAAGGACTGGAGTTAAGTTCCCAGCACCCACAGTGGGTGACTCATGATTGCCTATAACTCCAGCTCTGGGGGCATCTGATACCTCTGGCCCTGGATACTGGCACTCAATGTGCACATATACCCACCTGCACATACAAACACACAGACACATGGTACACATGCATACATTTTAAAAAAATCTTGAAAAGAGAGTCAACATTCATAACCATCATAACTTTGTAAATATCCACTGATACCTGTGTATCACTCTGCCATGTAGTCCTTACATTTTTACAGCTCTTATTTGTACATTAATTCACTTGATGCTCATAAAAATCTTACAAAGCAAGTGTATGTTCTCCTTTACTAAGAGGAACTAAAGCTGGAAAAGTTTAGAAATTGGCCATGATGACCATTAGAGACAGAGCAGGTGTCAATTCAGTGTCGGGTTCAATGATCTCTCAAATGGTTTCTTTTCCTAAGTGCCTATGAAGTCATCAAGCTGAAAGGCTATACCAACTGGGCCATTGGGCTAAGTGTGGCTGACCTCATTGAGTCCATGTTGAAAAACCTGTCTCGGATTCACCCTGTGTCTACGATGGTGAAGGTGAGAGAAACCGCTGGGGGAAAGAAGTAGCAGCATGTCTAGTGTCATGTTGTATAAAGAGATTCATCTAGAGAAAGACAAAGAAGCTTCAGTCCACAGTTACTTCTGCATTTACAGTTTATAGAAACATAGTTGATCTCTTCCCAACCAAAGTCTAAGGCAAGAGCACTTAACTTTGTAGGAGCTGAAGTGTCTGATAACGTTTTCTGAGAAATCTTCCTTGTGTGCCATAAAAACTATTAACCATGAGTCCTGTTCAGAACCTGCCTCTATTGTACTATTAAATAAGCATATACGAGGTCCATTTTAAGCGTATGTAATAAACCGTAGACAGCCTTTCATGGAGCACTCGATAACGTAGCAAATCTAGTTTAATTAAAAAACTATGAAGCAAACATACAAAAGAGGCCAAAAGAACATATGAAGCTAGGGACTGGATGTAGGTTTGTTTTCCCAGTTCTGCTGAAATCAGGTGTATTTGTGCAGATCTGAGCACTGAGGATGTAGAGACAAAAGGATCAGAAGTTCAAAGTCATCCTCAGCTACATGGCAAGTTTGAGACGAACCTTTACTATATTACTTCGTTGGAATAAAATCTATCCAAGGAAAGCAAAGTTATATTAAAACAGCGTATGTAGCAAGTGAGTTGTTTCTACATGTCAGTGCCAAGAATAAAAAAAAAAAATATGGCAAGTAAGTGGGATCGCCAAAAGTAAGCTAGCTGGCTGGGAAGCTGAATTGACAAGCTGTCATTTCAAAGGGGAGTAAAGTGAAGAGCCATCAAGGAAGACACCTGCTGCCAACTTCTGACTTCTACATGCACACATTGAAACACGATGCGCACATGCATCCCCACACATACAGAAATGTAGTTAGGTGTACAGCATGGCACCAGATGTTTGGCTTAGGGTACTATGGACAGTTTATAAAGCGAGTATGGGTCAATTTGAGTAATTGTTGACTTCTTTAGGGTGCCTAGAGAAGAATGTTTTTATTTTATCTACTTTGGTGTATGTACAAAAATGTTTGAGGTTAATAGTTTTAAAGATTAAGATAACGTAACTAATTAATCTATTAGTTATATAGGGAAATTGAATCCATAATCATTTCCCTTATTTAAAGAACATTTGAAAGTGAGTTAAAACTGCTTCCTCAGCACCTCTTGATGGTATTGTCACTCCAGTTCCAGGGGATCTGACGCCCTCTTCTGGCTTTTGTAGACACCTGTACTCATTGGCACACATAAACTCACAGACACAAACACACACAAAAATTTTTGTTGTTGTTGTTGTTTTGTTTTTCAAGACAAGTTTCTCTGTGTAGCCCTGGCTGTCCTGGAACTTGTTCTGCATAGTTTAGCTTCAACGATCTGTGTACTTCTGCCTTTTGAATGCTGGGATTAAAGGCATGTGCCACCCCAGGCACAAACAATATAAAAATGAAAAAAAAATGAGTTGATGGAAAGTTATCCATTAAGGGACCTCATTGAAAGTCATTTAAAGACTCATATAGCAAAGCATATTTAAGCAGAAAATAGTATTTGACTTAAAAACTAAGTACTGACTACCTTCCTGTAGCTAGTTTTTTTGCAGTGTAAGTTTGTATAGTCTATAAATATGAAAATGACTTCAAACCCCAAAGATATATGGACATATGGACCAGTTAAATGAAAAATAGGAGAATACAACATAACTCTGCTGATCATTTGTACCATGACCTCATGCCTTGTCTGAATGCTTTTGTTGCTCTCACAGGGGATGTATGGCATTGAGAACGAAGTCTTCCTCAGCCTCCCATGCATCCTCAATGCCCGAGGACTGACCAGCGTCATCAACCAGAAGCTGAAGGATGATGAGGTTGCTCAGCTCAGGAAGAGTGCAGACACCCTGTGGGACATCCAGAAGGACCTAAAAGACCTGTGACTGCCGGGTTCTAGGCTGTAAACCCAAGCCTCCAAAGTCACTAACCGTGAACCTTTAGTCTTCAGCCTTGTCTATAGGTCACAATTTGCTTCTCCCCTGACATGTGATATGAGCTCACAGATCAAAACCCAGACTTGTTTGATGTTTGCACTAGGAGCTCTTGAACAAATAAAGTTAGACATTGCAGCGTGCTTTCTTGTGTCCTTTTCTCTAGGCTGTTTGAGATGGTGTCTCAGGACCTTTGTAGCTAGGGCCAGCCTTGAACTTGACCTTATGGCTTCTGCTTCCCTGGTGATGAGATACAAGATATAAGCTCACTTTGTTGTATGCTACTCCTCCTTTTTTAAAATGACCTTCCTCCACCTTCTATGTCCCTAAATTCTGCCATCTCTGTTTCTGTAACCTGCCTTAGGGTCAGCATTAGAATATTCACTTGTAGTGTGTTCCATGATTTCCATGTCTTGAGAATATGGTTACAACTTTTGAAGAGTTTTAATTATGGCTACGTGTAGATATGTGCACATGGTGTCACAGCCACCAGATACCTTGAAGCTGGAGTCACATGTAGTTGTAAGTTAACTGATGTCAGCGCTGGGAGCCAAGCAAGGGTTCACTGCAAGGGCAGGCAGAACATGTTCTTTGTCCCTGAGCCATCTCTCAAGCTGTGGCTACAATTTTGAGGGTATAACTAGAGAAGTAATGCGTATTAGTGTGTGTGTGTGTGTGTGTGTGTGTGTGTGTGTGTGAGTGCTCGCATGCTCGTGTGCGTACCTTTCTTATAAAATCTCCCATTTTAATTCTCTGAAAGGAAGAAACTGTTCTGTAAAATTGGGAAAGACTTATGTTGGAGTTGCTTTTGATAAGTGAAGGAAAACGAATGTTTAGGTTGAGTCACCCAGTCCCAGGTGTCAGGAAGACAGCACAATAGAGAAACGAGAGAGAGAGAGAGAGACAGAGACTGATACACATGGGTTATCTAAGACTCAGTTTGGGGATGGTTAAGAGCCATTATAACAACCCTGGTGTGGTAGTTTGAATGTGTTTGCCCCCCCCCCCCCGCCCCATAAGCTCATGGGGCTATTAGGAGGTGTGGCCTTTTTGGAGGAGTCTGGATGATACACACCTTTAATCCAGAGTTGGAGGCTGGCACACACAAATCTAGACTGCAGTGGACACCTTTAATCTGGGCCACACCTTCTGATGGAAGTGTCACTGTTGAATTAGGAGCGGCGGAGCATCCAGCCGCCTGCACGGCTAGCTTTATACCCGAAATAATTACACGGAAACTGTATTCTTTTAATCACTGCCTGACCCATTAGTTCCAGCCTCTTATTGGCTAGCTCTTACATATTGATCTAGCCCATTTCTATTATTCTGTGTGGCCCATGAGCTGGTTTACCAGGAATGATCTTAACCTGCGTCTGTCTGGAGTGGGACAATCATGGCGACTCCCTGACTCAGCTTCTTTCTCCCAGCCCTCTGTTCTGTTTACTCCACCCACTTAAGGGTTGACCTATCAAGGGGCCTAGGCAGTTTCTTTATTTATAAGAAATCACTCCCACATCATGTCACTGTAGGGGTGGGCTTTGAGGTCTTTTTCTCAATCTTTACTCAGCATGACAGTCAGCTGACTTCCTTTTGTCTACAAGGTGTAGCATTCTGAGCTCCAGCACCAGGTCTGCCTGCATGCTACCATGCTCTACTTCATGATCATAATGGACTGAACCTCCAAAACTGCAAGTGAGCCACCCTCAATTAAATGTTTTCTTTATAAGAGTGCCATTGTAATTATTTAATTATTCAGCCACAGATAAGGCTGCACTTCCGGGTTCTAAAGGCAGGCATGTCCGGACGGGTCCTCGAACACAAAGGGCCCCCGCATGACCCACGTGCACACATGCATGGTTACAACCACGTATGACTCAGCTAAAGCCTTGCACGCATGCACGAGTAGCTCATCATCTGTGTCATCAGTGTATAACAGTCACGCCCACCCCTTGTGCGCATGTGCTAAGCAGCTTTTAAAAGCTAGATGTGCCATCTCCTCCCACCTCTCTGCACATGGATCCCGAGGCCTGTATGCACCCCCTCTAATAAACTCCTAAGTGGGTTTGTTTGTGTTCCGTGTTTCCTTCTCACTCACGCCAGGTAATTTCAGTCATGGTCATGGTATCTCTTCAAAGCAGTAGTAAACCCTAACTAAGACACCTGGGTTTGAGAGTCAGCTCTGTTCTGGATTGACAGTGGTCTGAGCACGTTACCTGCCGTCTAATTGAACCAAAGCCTTAATTCCTTCATCCATGCGCAGTGGTGGTAATGGTTCCTTTTCAATATGAATGGTTTACCCTATTTTGAAGCTAGACAAATGCTTGCCATTGAGCTGTATCCCTAGCCAAAGATATGTAAATAAAATGAAAAAATTATATAGAACTCTTAGTACAAGGTGTGGCCATAATAGGGGCTAACAGCCCACTAGGGCTTATATTGCAGGTGTATACACAGATTTTGATCTCCCAAGTTATAAGGTCGTGTTTCTTCGCCTTGGCACTAGTGATGCTTTGGACTGGATAGTACTCACTGTGGAAAACTGGCAGTGAGATGTTTGGCCCCAGCTCGGATGGTCACCTGACAGACCTGACAGATGTCCATGGACACCATTTCTCAGGGCACTCTAAAGATTTCTGTAGTTATCTCCAAATGTTCCTGGCGGAAGGAACAAAGTCACCCTGATTGAAACAACTACCATGAAGATTTTCATCTCTGTTTTACCGTGAGGAAAAATGAGAGGTGTCAAAAGATGACAGCCAGTCACTGAACAAGTAAGATTCAAGCCAGACCTTGGAGATTCTAAATGACTGCTCTTAACCTTCGTGTGTTCTGAAGCAAACACCACTTCTTCATAACACATTGAAGTTTTGTTTCATGTTCTAACATACCTGAGGATGTTTGTGTTTTGGTAACAGAGACCAAGACAGATATTAAATTAATTTTTCAAGTCACTTTTCAACCAAGACAGATATTACATTTATTTTTTTTCAAGTCATATTTCCAAAATATATGTTTGCATCAAGACCATTTCAATAAGGAGAGAGGATATGCCTCGATGCCAGAGTTCTTGGTAATAATTTCTGAAGTGAATGCTGAATTCATAGTAAACTATTGGTTTCCAAGATTCAGCTTACAGACCAGTTAAGAGTTTAAATGGGATTCTTGTTTCTGCTGGAGCTCCTACATCCTGCCATGGAAGTCTGCAGCTAAGGGCTGAGTAGGGAGCAGAAGCTGTTCACCAAGTTTAGGAACAGTGTTCAGTGTCAATGACTCAAGAAAACAAAATGTGTGAGTGTGCATTATATTTATATGTCTCCATTTAAAAAAATTATCTGTGGGTATGTGCACATTGGTGATGGTTAGAAAAGGTGTGAAACCCTCTGGAGGTAGAAGCAAAGGTGGCTGTGGGTGCTGGGTCCTCTGTACCATCTCAGCCCTATTGCATATTTAATAGAGAAAAGGGACACTAGTCCTGATGTTAAAGATCATAGATCTCCAAATGCATGTAATCATGGTGTCAGATTTTTCCACTTTAATTTTTCTTAGTCTTAGTTGATGTAGGAAATTAAATTGAGGACCTTGCTCATGCTAAGTATGTGTCCTGCCACTGAGACACAGTTCTTTTTTTTAAAATTTATTTATTTATTAAAGATTTCTGTCTCTTCCCCGCCACCGCCTCCCATTTCCCTCCCCCTCCCCCAATTAAGTCCCCCCCCTCCTCAGCCCGAAAAGCTATCAGGGTTCCCTGTCCTGTGGGAAGTCCAAGGAACCCCCACCTCCATCCAGGTCTAGCAAGTTGAGCATCCAAACTGCCTATGCTCCCACAAAGCCAGTGCGTGCAGTATATACAGGTTAAAGAAAGTCAACTTTGAGACACAGTTCTAACCCCATAATCAGACTTTTTAAAATGTAGCAAGTGATATAGAATGAGTAACATTTGGAAATGACCTCAGTTGTGAACCTGGATGCCTTTGTTGTTATGGTAAGAATAGCACAGGGATGAAGCCCAAAGTGCTGTGCCAGTCTTGGAAAACAATCTGTGAAATGATAGGGAACAATTTATAAACATTTAGGAATGTGGAGGTGGTATGAATACCCCGAAAGCATTGCTGGGGAAAGGTGTAACATTCATAAGTATCTCACCCTACACAGAGGGCAAATATGTATACATGGAGACTTTAATGTACCTGGTAAGACTAGAGAGATAGTCCAGAGGTTAGGAACATCAGCTCTCTTCTAGAGGACCTGGGTTCAATTCCCAGCACCTGCATGGCAGCTCACAACTGTCTGTGACTCCATTTCCAGAGGCTCTAATTCTCTTTTCGGGCCTCCTCTAACACCAAGCACTTCCATGGTATGCAGACATACATACATGCAAAACACCCACATACATAAAATAGTATTTATTTTTAATTAGGAAATAAATACATATGGAAAATCCTTTTATGCCTTGAAGTTTGGAAAAACTTCTCCAAGGTATAAGTTCGGCTTTTCACAAGAGAACCAGGTTTCTTCCCATAGAAACAATTCCCCAGAAACAGCAGCTGACACAAGGAGACACAAGGCAAAGACCCAGCTACTCAGCGTGTAAGAATTAAGATTTAATTTTGAGAACAAATTAAGGAAAAGATTCTAGGTGCTGTGCCTCTAAATAGAGATAGTTCTTTTGTTTCCCTGGCTGCTCAGACCTGAATAATCATACAGAAACTATATTAATTACAACTCTGTTTGGCCATGGCTTATGCACATTTTCTAGCTAGTTCTTACAGCTTAACCCATTTCTATTATTTTACATTTTACCACTAGGCTCTTGGTTTGTTTCATCTTGCTTCTTGGGCAGCTATGTGGCATCTGCCTCCTTCCGCAGCTACTTGGCCTCTCCTTGACTCTACCTACTCTCTATCACTATATCTCTGTACAGAATTCCTGCCTCGCTTTACTCTGCTAAGCCAATGGCCAAAACAGCTGTATTCATCAACCAAAAAAATCAACACATATACAGAAGGACAGCCCATATCATGTGCTTAGGTAGATTATTTCTAAAAATAACTATTCAAATTTATATTAAATATGTGAAAAACTATCCATAAGTAAAAGGATATTGATAGACTGTTTTCACTCACAGAATAGAAGAAAATAATACAAAATATTGATTTATTTCTTAAACCTTTACATTTATTTATTTATTGTGTGTGTACGCGAGCGTGTGTGTGCGTGTGTGTGTGTGCACGTGTGTGTGTGCAAGCGCACACACGAGCACACATGCCACAGTCCTTATGTGTGGAGGTCAGCGAACAACTGGCAGGAATTGCTTGTCTACGTCCATCATGTGTGTCCTGGGGACTGAACTTGGTTCACGAGGCTTGGCCACAAGTGCCTTTACCTCCTGAGCTATCTCACAGGCCCTCAGTCACTTTTTTGAACTCCATAATGATGTGTGAACCATCATTTTCTTTTTCTATCCCTTGTTAACTCATCGGTGCTGATAGCAGAGTAAGACTTTACAGAGTCAAAACCAATATCTCTTATTAGTTGACAGAGAAGGAACAAATTCTTGCGTCCCCAAGAGACTGGAGTAATTTATTTTGAAACTGAGAAATCCCAGGACTAAGAGTCAGAGAGGAGCAGACATATAAGCAACACATTATCCCAAGATGAGTCTAGATTTGAATAAAAACAACTTTCCAGGAAATATAGAAAGCATGAAGGGTTTAAAGGGTTAAATAACAGGGAATTTTCATCCCAAATGGGGTGTGGGGTGGGAGGAGGATCAGAATAAAACTATGGTGCATGACCCAGGTTCTCGTTGATTTTGTCTATAAGATATTTAGTGACCTGTATTTCAAAACACCGATGGTTGTCAGGCTTGCCCCCGGCCTTGAGGAAGGTGAAGGCTGCTTGGAACATGAGCCTCCCCCTCATCCCTGCAGCTGTTGCTTTCAATTCCCCTGGGGACATGAATTATTCTTTCTAATCGGCTGAATATTTATAAGAATGATGTGTGGTGTATTTTTAACAGTGCTTAAAAATAGCTCCTAGCTCCTAGCTCCGCCAACAGGCACCATGAGCTGCTACCTTAACGTTTAAAAATGTATTAAAACTATCTTTATTTGTTATCGTTTCTGTCTTTAGTATTAACATATAGCCAGGGGAATGGAGAAGAATGTTTCACAGTGCTTATCATGAGCAGGCTCAATCGTGTGTTAACAAAAATGGTCTTAATATTAAAAGTCAGTGAGGTGGTACTTGCAGGGAGGGGGTTGGCAAGGGTGGGAGGCAATGAGATTGGTGGGACTATGATCAAAATGCAAAATCTATTTGTGTAAAGTTGTCATAGGATAAATTTGTTTTTTAAAAGCCCATGATAATTCTACAAGTCAAGGTAATTTTCATAGAGATGATGACAAAGCATAGTTTGTCCATGTTAACTTTTAAACAGTTTCCTGTTTATTCTCTGTATATGAGTATTTCCACCTGCATGCATGTCTATGTAATACATGTGTGCCTGGTGTCTACTTAGCCCAGAAGAGGATGTCAGATCCCCTTGAACTGGAGTTAAAGATGGTTGTGACCACCATGTGGATGCTAGAAATAGAGCTTGGGCCTCAGGAAGAGCAGCCAGTGCTCCTAACCATCGAACCACCTCTCCAGTCCCCTTCATTTTTAATACTGTGTAAGTTCAACAATATATTTATAAATCATTATAAATGGCATGACTCATTTCAAACACTTCCTTTAACTGCCTTGATTGTAATAAATAGTAAGGTCATTTATATGTTAATAACACAACTCTATTTGGGCAGCCAAACTCACTTAAGGGAAAGAACAGGATCTACTGATAAATTGATTTTAAACTTATGAACATTGAGAATAGGACACAATGTTTTCTTCTTTCCTCTTTCATACAGACAAATAAGAAACATGAAACAGGAGCTGAAGAGGTGGCTCAGTGGTTGAGAGTATTTGCTGCTCTTGCAGAGGACCTGGGTTGGTTGCCAGCATCAACCTGGCAGCTCACCACTATCTCTATCTGCAGTTCTAGGGGATCTGATGCTCTCTTCTGACTTCCATGGATACCAGGCATGCACTTGGTACATATGCATGCATGCATGTAGGCAAAACACTAGTACACCTGAAATAAATAAGCTTACCAAAACAAGAAAAAAAAAGAAAAAGCATGAAGCAAATTCTGATGATGAGTTGTACTATAACATGTTGATAGAAGTTTTTGTTCCATCCAGTCCTGCAGCTATTCAGTCCCAAAGAAACATACTGTTCAGCCTATTAGCTCAGGCTTACTACTAACTACCTCTTGCAACTTAAATTAACTCATAATTATTGTCTATGTTTAGTCACATGGCTTGGTACCTTTTCTCAGAAGGCAATCTTATCTTGCTTCCTCTAAATCTGGCTGGTGACTGCATCTCTGCCTTTCTTCTTTGCGGAATTCTCCTAGTCTGGTTACCCCACCTATACTTCCTTCCTGATTACTGGCCAACCAGTGTCTTATTAAACCAATATGAGTGACAAATCTTTACAGTATATAAGAGTATTATTCCACAGCACAAATACTCCTACGCTTCACTATCCTCAGAAGTACCTGTTATTCTGTAAAGTTTCATTAAACAATTGGTTCTTTGAGTTGCATAATTCAACACAGACCTTGTTGGTATATAAATTAATACTGCTCATAGCCTTATGCAACACAGCTTGGGACACAAGGACTTTAGATCATTGTTAAGATGAAAATTGTTATTTCAAAAACTAAACAAAAGTTAGATATTATCTAAAACCATGCAAAGAACATTAGCAGCGAACATCCCCAGACTCCATTGAGCATTTTGCTTCACACTGTGTGTTAAGGGATGGGTGGTGGGTACAAGGATGAAAACAACACACTCTTGTCTTTACTGGGTTTGGCACTGAAGCCAGCACCAAATATTGCTGTGGAATATGTACAACAAAAACAATTTTAGATTTGCCCCAGACCATGAAGGAACATGGAGACTCAGCAAGGCTCATCTCTGGAACTAGAATTTAGGAATGCTTTGGTCTAAGTGACATTTGACTGAGTCTCAGAAGGTAAAAGATGAATTAGTCATCTCTAGGATTAATGACATGCCTCGCACCGCGCCCCAGTGTCTGTTCTCCTGTGCTGGCACCCAGTTCCCGAGCTTCGGGCAAGGGGCTGGAGGTTAAAATACACAGACACACACAGACAGAGAGACAGTGACATGGTCATCCTTGAATTCCCCAAGAATGCCCCTTTTATTGTGTTCAGGGGCAGATTATATAGAGATAGCCATGCCCCAACCAAACCCACCAGAAACCACTCTCCTGCCATCAGGAACTCCTGAAGGTCTCTTGCTCAGAGCAGCTGTAGGCACTCAGAGCAGGGGATTACAAGAGATTCAGGATCTGAGGTCTCACTGCTCCCAACAATGACACACAGACTATTCCCAGCAGATGGAATAATATCAGGGCAGGAAGAAAAACTGGTGTGGAATATGATGGGCCTGGGCACACTGGGCTGGTAACTCTGAGCATTAGATGGCAAGGCAGGAGGAAGGGTTGGAGGCACTACTACAGAGATGGGCCACTTGGCATAACTATAGTGATCGAACCACACACAGGCATGTCGCAATCTATCTGCAGGGAATGCTGACAGATTGCGAACATGAATGTTATGACTTTCAGGCTCACTGGGTGTGTATAAAAAATGTACTCCTGGTAAACTCTGAGAGAATGGTATTTACATGTTTCATCATTAAAACTTAAGTATTGGGGGCTGGAGAGATGATGGCTCAGTGGTTAAGAGCACTTGTTGCTTTTGCAGAGGACCCTGGCTCAATTTCCAGCACCCACATGGCAGCTCACTGCTGTCTGTGATTCCAGTTTCAGAGGATCTGGTGCCATCCTCTGATCCTTCCTGGGCACTGGAGAACAGAAATAACTGTAGACACAGCACTCATATACTGAAAACGCTAATGAATGTAAAACTAACACATAAATGTTGGGGAGATGGTGTGAGTGAGGTAGATGCCATGCTTGTGTATAAGATTCAAGAAAATAAACTATTAAATAAAAACTAAATTATCTTCACCTACAGTAAAGCTTAAGCATCAAATAAAAATGTAAATATTATCTTCCACTATTCATGATCTGGGAAGCAACTGTTCTGGCTTGGTTATAGATAGACACACTGGACTCAAAAAAGAAACACTTGGGTCCCAAAGTTATGGGCTTTCCCAGAAGGAGGCTCTTGATTCTACCTGGCAAAGGGTTATCATTCTTCTTCCAAGCTGATTTTGTGTCTCTGCATTTTCCTTCCCCTCCCCTCCTTCTTTTAATGTTTTTCAGATCTTCTGTTTTCCCTGTGAGTAATTGTGGCAGTTGATATTTTACTCACATGACCAGAAGGTGCCCAATCTTGTTGGCAGTATTTCTATGTGAAGGACTTAATAGGCACCAAAGCATGAGTCAGATGAAGGGTAGAAGGTACAGAGAAACCCAGTGGGTAAAAATCACTAGTGAGATAATTACAGAGTGAAGTAATTACAAACGGCAATCATTGTAAAACACAGCAAGATAATTATAAACAGTAATCATTATGAGAGACAAGATTTGGAGGAGAATGTTCGAATTGCCAAACAAGAGACTTTAAGAAGTGAAATGCTCTATTTGGGAGATCTCCTCTGAGATTACACTGGGCCTAAATCATCTGAGGCAAAATGCACCTTAGCGGTCAAGTGGGTGAGCAGTTCTGGAAACCATTGCCAGGGTCCAGTAATGTAATAATGATGAGACTTAAACTAGAGCAGTGCCTCCAAAAAAGTACAGAAGCAGGCAGTTCTGGAGAATCCGACAAGACTAAATTAACAGAACTCTAAGCGACACAAGCAATTGGTGTGGGAAGTCCTTCTACCTATGTGTTGCTTTTATTGGTCAATAAAGAAGCTGCTTTCAGCCAATGGCTTACCAGAGTAGCGCCAGACTGAAAGAGAGATATAGAGAGAGTAGTCAGAGAGAAGCTATGTAGCCACCAGAGACAGGCATGCTGGAACCTTGCCAGTAAGCCACAGTGACATTGCAATCCGCAGATTAACAGAAATGAGTTAATTTAAGATGTAAGAGTTATCCAATAAGAAGCTAGAGCTAATAGGCTAAGCAGTGATTTAATTAATACAGTTTCTGTGTGATTATTTTGGGTCTGGGAAGTTAGCTAATGAGCAGCCACTGCCAACAGATAGGTGTGCCAGCATGGGGCAAGAATTTCTACATAAAGTCTAAGAAATCTTTTTTCTTTAAAAAAAAAAAAGGCTTCTAGACCCACAAAATGGGTGCCAAACTCAGTCTCTTGGTAACAGCATTTTTTTTCAGACAGGATCTGTTTGCAAAGGAGGTGCAGAAAAAACCACATGGCTTCTTTATAAAAACAGTGGGTTCCTTATTCACCATCACAAATGGCTCTAGCTCTTTTGAGAGGTCTGGTTAGAAAACATTTAAATGAGGTTTTTGAGCACAGTGCTACAACTTGTTTAATGGCAACATAGACCTACTATGTGCCTGGAAATGAGGCTGTGAGCATGACTCCCCGAGCTGGCACTAAACATACCTCCACCATGTTGGACTGGGTGGAGCCAAAAGGTAAAGCATACTTAGTCCTAGCTGCTCTGCTTAGTATTTTAAGATGTGTTCCTGGTCAGAAGATGATTACAGACATGTTAAAAAAAGAAAAAAAAACAGATTCAGATTAAAAAAATAAAGATCTCAAAATGGTCAAAATAGGTCACAGTATTGGAAAAATGTATGTAGGCTTGGGAAAGAGAAGAAAAAGAGTATAGACAGTTATAAATGGAAATAATAGTTTTAAAAAATAAAACAAAGTCTTTAAAGAGACACAGTACAGACAGTCATAGATTAATGGAATAAAGAAAAAAACCACATAAAGATGGAATATATATATACAAAGACTATGGATTATGGATATTATTGTGTTTTCTTTGGCTTTTTTGACTGTGAATGAGCTAAGTACAGAGAGACATTCCATTATACAGGCTGCTAAGCTAAACCAACACATATATTTTAAAGGTATCTTAATTTTAAAATATGGAACTAAGGATATGTTGCTTTGAAAAAAAGGTTCTCCTTTTGTTTCCACAGAGAATGAGAACATGTGGATTCCATCCAGACTAACATGGTTTGATGAACCAAGACCAAACACCTCCAAAAATTACTTCACCCAGCAAAATGCAAGAAGCAGTTTGGAGAGAATTATGTCCAAATTCCCTAGATGATTGTTTATACATGTTTGTTTACATTTAAAGGGGGATATGATATAGAGATTAATACTTTTCATTGGTATGGATCTTGGTTTATTGATACAAATTTAAGGTCAATTTTCTTATATGTATATATCTGCTCTTGATTAAGGTATTGTGTTTGCACAGTTTATTAAAAATATGTAATGTATTTCCCTGATCGCTAAGGAAGTTGAGCATGATCTTAAGTGTCTTTTGGCCATTTGAACTTCTCTTGTTGAGAATTCTCTGTTCAGCTCAGTGCCCCATTTTATAATTGGGTTGATTAGCCTTTTATGGTCTAGTTTCTTGAGTTCTTTATATATTTTGGAGATCAGACCTTTGTCAGTTGCAGGATTGGTGAAGATCTTCTCCCAGTCAGTGGGTTGCCTTTTTGTCTTAGTGACAGTGTCTTTTCCTTTACAGAAGCTTCTCAGTCTCAGGAGGTCCCATTTATTCAATGATGCCCTTAGTGTCTATGCTGCTGGGGTTATACGTAGGAAGTGGTCTTCTGTGCCCATGTGTTGTAGAGTACTTCCCACTTTCTCTTCTATCAGGTTCAGTGTGTTCAGACTGATATTGAGGTCTTCAATCCATTTGGACTTGAGTTTTGTGCATGGTGATAGATATGGATCTATTTTCATTCTTCTACAGATTGACATCCAGTTTTGCCAGCACAATTTGTTGAAAATGCTCTCTTTTTCCATTGTATACTTTTAGCTCCTTTATCAAAAATCAGGTGTTCATAGGTTTGTGGGTTAAAGTCAGGGTCTTCTATTCGATTCCATTGGTCGACTTCTCTGTTTTTTTGCCAATACCAAGCAGAAGGAGAGGGAGCACGAGCAAGGAACTCAGGACCGAGAGGGGTACACCCACACATTGAGACAATGGGGATGTTCTATCGGGAACTCACCAAGATCAGCTGGCCCGGGTCTGAAAAAGCCTGGGATAAAACCGGACTCGCTGAACATAGCAGACAATGAGGACTACTGAGAACTCAAGAACAATGGCAATGGGTTTTTGATCCTATTGCACGTACTGGCTTTGTGGGAGCCTAGGCAGTTTGGATGCTCACCTTACTAGACCTGGATGGAGGTGGGGGGCCCTGGAACTCCCAACAGGCAGGGAACCCTGATTGCTCTTTGGGCTGATGAGGGAGGGGAACTTGACCGGGGGAGGGGGAGGGAAATGGGAGGCAGAGGTGGGGAGGAGGCAGAAATCTTTAATAAATAATTAATAATAAAAAATCTAAAAAAATGTAATGTATAATTAGGAAATACAGGTTAATAGATACTCATCTATAATAATCAAGTTTATAGACATGTTAGTTAGGTTTTCTAGATGCACAAAGATATATTTCAGATGGATAGTTATTCTTCAAACCTTTCAGAGACCTTTATAATATGGCATTTAAAATGTTTTAGGAACTTAGATTTTTTTTTTATGACAGTGAGACACATCTGCTCCGGGTAGCGCCAATTGCTTCAAGAAGAAGATGAGTATTGAAGAGGCTCTTTATGGAGTTGGTTAGCCATTTGGGCAAGAAACTGCTATTTCCCAGACTGTATGATGGTATGTTGCATAAACTGGACATGCAGGACCCACAGAGAAATGACTGCTGTAGTTGCCTAAAGAAGGTAAAACAGTCCTTCGTGGTTCCTGCTTTATGAAAGAGTCTGCCAGACATTCTGCAGGACACAAAAGAAAGTGACTGACAAACTACCAATATAGGTGGAACTGTCTTTGAAATTTCCTGCTTCATGGAAAAGTCTGCTGGATACTGTGGGCCTGTAGGCTGAAGATGGATGCCCCAATGGTACGGAAGAACTTTGGGTGATTGTCCAGGCAGCAAGATGTCCCTGTCAATTCTAGAGTTTTGGAAGTTGCTTACAATGCACTTTCTGATTACTTAGGTAATAGTACATCCTTCTGGAGTCTTTGATGGAGTTGAAGAATAGTTATAATTATAGTTTTACTTAGTTATGATACCTGTTTTGTTATATATAACTTTACTATGTTAAAGTTAAAACCTTCCTTTTTGTTTAAACAAAAAAGGGGAAATAGTGTGGAAAGTCCTTCTGTCTATGTGTTGCTTTTATTGGTAAGTAAAAAAAGCTGCTTTCAACCAGTTGCTTAACAGAGTAATGCCAGGCTAAAAGAAATAAAGAGGGTGAGTAGGCAGGGTCAGAAAGAAGCCATGTAGTTACCTCCAGAGACAGACATGCCAGAACCTTGCTGGTACACCACAGTCATGCACCAACAACAGATGAACAGAAATGGGTTAACTCCATTAATCAACACTAAAACTCTGAACCTTTGAAATCTTAGTATAACAAGAGTATAGAGAGGGAAAAAAATCTGACACGTTTTCCATTACCTTAAATCACATTCTTATACCTTTACAACTCACATTTACATACTGCAAAACACTTCCTTAGACCCTCAGAAATTAAAGTTAAAACCCTTTTCTTTCCATCTAACCATTTACCAGAGTCAGAGACAGATAGTTATTACCAAGAACAGTCATTGCAAAGTAAGTTCTTTTAAATAAAGGAATATCTGAAACCTGTTTATCCTTTAATAGGAAGCCTGTTAGCAAAGCAAATCTGTTTGCCTTTCTCAACAGAAGACCCCAGAGCTCTAGAAAAAGCAAGGCCTGATTATTGCATATGAAATGAACTAACAAGGTGGCTGAAGCCTTGGGGGAAGAACCTAGTCATCTGCTGCTGTAATTAAACTGACAAAGCTAGAGGTAGCCTAGCCATCCATGCCACCAGAGATTTGAGATGGGTAAATTATAGCAGGACATATAGTCTAAATGGCCTATCTGTAAGCATAGACTGCGCTTTCATTTCCTGGCCACTCAGACCCGAAAAATTACACACAGATCATATTAATTATATAACTGTTTGGTCAACAGCTCAGGCGCGTTCCTGGTTAACTCTTAATATCTTAAATTAACCCACTTTTATTATTTTATATTTTACCATGAGGTTTGTGGTTCATTACCTCAAATCTTGTTTCTTGGGCAGCTACATGGTGTCTGCCTGACTCTGCCTTCTTTCTCCCTACATTCAGTTTAGTTTTTTTCACCTAGTTTTACTCTGCCCTACAATAGGCCAAAGCAACTTATTTATTAACCAATGATAATAAAACATCACCTATGTATTAATTAGATGATAGAGACTTACCTCCTACCTAGATGGTTACCTATTGGAAGGCTATTTCACTGGTTCTCACCTGTGAGACATTTTCCTGTCTGACCAGCTGCCCAACTATCCAGTTTACACTTCCAGTCAGGACAAGCCTTCTCCCTAACATCCCTTCTTCCAGGCTATCATGTGTCACTCCTCCTCTTCTTTGGTGTAAGGGAAAGACAACCTCCTGCATAGATACCCTCCTGCCAGGGGTTAGCACTCTTGTTGTGATTTTTCCACAGCTCTATTTATTTGAGAAGAAAAAACCAACACTGCCGCTACCAACCAAAGAGGAGAAATATTCCTTCTTTTTCTGGTAGGAATAGGATTTGCCATCTCCCTTAGATCTTCCTGGGCTGCAACAACTGCCATCATCCAGATACATCATCTGCCTGGAGACTTCAGAGACAGACTCGATCAGGCCATGACATCTACAGCTGGAAAGCCTCAAGTCACCCCAAAGATAGATGAATGCTCTTGCTGGGGTCATGCTCCAAAACAAAAGATTGCTAGAGCTAATAACTGTTGAACATAGGGGGCTTGTTTCATTTTGGGGGAAGAATGTTGGTTTTATGTAAGTAAATCAAATATTATTAAAACTAATATCAACACCCTCAAAAAACTACTCAAAGACCAGGCCTTGAAAATCCACCCTGTAGAGCAAATTAGCTGGTTCTATAACCCCTTGCTTTCTTGGGTCCTACCCTTTATCAATCCTCTGATTATGCTGTGTTTCATTTGGATTCTTACCCCCTTGCTTTATTCAGTTCCTAGAGTAACAAATCACCACCACTGCTAAAATTACCAACAACCAGGTCAAGGTTCACTACCAGGCCCTAGGCCCTTCTGCCAAAGGTTCCTTAGGGCAAACAATGACATCTCTTCATTACAAAATGAAACAGGAAGAGATGTTGGAAGGCATTGTTTCCTGGTTTCAGTATCTCGTGGCCTGGCAGCTTTTCTCAAAAGCTGGACAACACACAGAAACTCCCTCCCTTCAAGCAGAACTCTTCGCCTTTAGTTGCCCTTATCTGGAGAATGTCCCTGGGCCTAGAGGACTGAACTTATCTGAAAGCTGTCTCTAAACCAGACGCCTGACTATCTTTAACACAGATTCCTGCTGGAAGGCTTGTGCTAGGGAGCTCTGCTGTCGACCCAGCTGCCACGTATGAAACCTCGTGATGGGCACATGCACTTAATGCAAACTAAGGTTCGTACCCAGGCTCCCCAATCCTGTATATTCCTTATACTCTGGAATAAAGCTGAGCAGATTCATCGGTCTGTCTCCCAGGGGGCTGTCTCCAGCACACCCATGGCTATCCTGAACTCTCTTCTCCGCATCTGCTCCCTCCACCATTGTGGATCAGTGCTGCCAGAGATCTAGGGAGAAGCCCAACCACAGCTGCCCTCGGATCCTGTGGTTTTGACAGCTTTACTGGGGCAGTAACATCAGACGTCATACAGGATAGCATCTCATCTTCAGCTTCCACATCGAGCAGCATTGATTTTGTCAGACCTAGGTCTGAGAGACTTCTTTCTGTAGAGGAGACACTTGAGGGATTGACTTATTTTAGCCAGGAAGAATAAAACCTGTTGAAATAAGAGCGGCTGGGCTGCGTCCCCCGCACCCGGCCGCCCACATGGCTAGCTTAGCTTATGCCCCGAAATAATGACACGGAAACTGTATTCTTTTAATCACTGCCTGACCCATTAGTTCCAGCCTCTTATTGGCTAGCTCTTACATATTGATCTAACCCATTTCTATTATTCTATTATTCTGTGTAGCCCACAAGCTGGCTTACCAGGAATGATCTTAACCTGCATCTGTCTGGCGTGGGAGAACCATGGCGACTCACTGACTCAGCTTCTTTCTCCCAGCATCCTGTTCTGTTTTCTCCGCCTACCTAAGGGTTGGCCTATGAAATGGGCCTAGGCAGTTTCTTTATTAATAAGAAATCATTCCCACATCAAAAACCGTCAACCCAGCAATGTCTACAACTTGGACAGGGCCCTGGGGGCATGCGAGGCCTGGGGAAGTTTATCCCAGTGGTTAGTGTTACCACAATCCAGGTGGAGTAGTCAGTGGCCCATTGTTTTCTTCGTAGACCTTATTGTTATCAGTAGGGGCTGGCATTTTTCTCTATTATCGGAAACTTCTTCATTAAAAACTTTAAATGCCATTTTCAGCAGATCTCAGAAGAGTTTGAACACCATGATCTGTTAAGTGTCTCTGATTTTAAATAAACTTTACTTCTGTCTAGTCACTGGCTTTAGGCTTAACCTCGAAAACATATACAGGAGGATAAATAAAGCTTATTCTTGTAATTAATTATATTAGAATTTAGCATGGCTACAAGTGTAGTTCTGAACACATTAAAGAATTTAATTATTAAAAAGCAGCTATTAACTTGCATGCCTGAATCATCTTTAAAGATTTATAACAAGTTAGTAGATTTCAAAGGGTTATGACTTTACAGTTTTAGTCCTGTTAAGCTTATGCCTTAAAAAATAACCAATTTTTTTAACCAAATCTATTTTAGTATAAAAATAAAACTTTAAATCACAAATATAGTCTATTAAGGACTAGCAACTTTACTTTCCTGGTCCTTACATACTGCACCATTACAGAATATCAGTTTTTTTATATGAATCAATTTATCAAAATGGCTAAGGCTTACCATGGTTGACAAAACCAAAAAGGTTTAGGCACACATGCTTAAATCAGTTGCTGTTAGCCTGACTAGACCTCATGCCTACTCTCTGTCAAACTGCTAAGGTCCTTGTCTTACTGCCTCATGAGATAGGAATATCCCAGCTTCTGGTGTATAGTGCTCATATCTGTGGCCCTAACTCTTTAGTCTTTTATTTTTTTAAGATTACATATTAATAAAGGCATCATAATATAAAACATTTTATAAACTTCAATGTCCCATAATCTTTTGGGTGTTTTTTTGTTGTTGTTGTTGTATTTTGGTTTTGTTGTTGTTGGTAGTGGTGGTTTTGTTTTGGTTTTGTTTTGGTTTTTCAAGATAGCATTTCTCTTTGTAGCTTTGGTGCCTGTCCTGGAACTTGCTCTGGTAAATCAGAATGGCCTTGAACTCACAGAGATCTGCCTGCCTCTGCCTCCTGAGTGCTGGGATTTAAGGAATGCACCACCACTACCTGACCTAAAAATATATTAACATTTATAATTTAAATTTTTTGTAAAATTCCAAAATTTCTTCTTAAAGTTTAAAGTCTTTCAGTGGTGGGTTTCTGCAATATCAAAATATCAAAAATAAAGTACTCTTCTTAAAGAACCCTTTTGTAGTGATGAGGCGAGCAGGCCTGCTTTTCATTCCACCCGGCTCCCGCACGGCTAGCTTTACACCTGAAATAACAACACACAAATTGTATTTTTTTTAAGCACTGCCTGGCCCATTATATCTAGCCTCTTCTTGGCTAACTCTCATATCTTGCTTAATCCATTTCTATTAATGTGTGTAGCACCACAAGGTGGTGGCTTACCGGGAAGATTCTAGCCTATGTCCATCTTAGGTCAGAGCTTCATAGCGTCTCTCTCACTGTTTTCTACCCAGCATCCTGTTCTGTTTACTCCTCCTACCTAATTTTCTGTCCTATCAAAGGGCCAAGGCAGTTTCTTTATTAACCAATGAAAGTAACACATAGACAGATGACCCTCCTCCATCACCCTTTTTTACTTCAAGAGGAAAGAAACAAGAACAGCCATAACAAGGTAAAACCAAACTCCAACAGTGCAAACAACTCAACGCTCAGTAGCTGGAATTTATTCATAGCCCTCTGGCTTTCCCCAAGAGACTAAGTCACCTCTCTGGCCCTACCTCAGCAGCACAGACAACCTGTCTTCTGGGCCCCTGCTGGCTCCATTTCATTGCTGTTGTTGTTTCTGGTGATCATCACATGGCACAAGCATTTCTAAAACTAACAGGGTTCCTCTCTTTGGCTCTCTATGGGAACTCCAGCCCTGCTACACAGTGCCAAGTCTCAACTGTTCTGCACAACCCCTTCATGGCTGTGAAGCCAATGCAACCCAGATGATTCTTACATTACAAAGTTCGGCTGCCAACACAGGGGCATTCTTGTATATAAATGCATGGAGCTGTAGCTTTGATACCTTATTAAACACACATTGTTTTAAAATCCTGTTTTCCATAAGTCTTGCTTTTGTGACTTTGTGTTCAGATCAGGAATTATCAAACAAAATCCATCCTAATTCAAAATATCTTGGAGACCCGTTGTTACCTCCTTGCTTGTTTTATATTAGGTGGTCACCTTTAATCAAGAGGGCAGTAATGTCACATGGAACCAACTCATCCTCTCTAACCTTAGTAAATATGGCTGCCAGACACAGGGCTGTCTCTATCAACATAAGGGACAGACCCTAAGATGGCAGCAAGTCACATCTTGTTTATAGCTCAAGATAGCATCACACCACATGGTTCCTTTAAGATTATCTATGTATAGATGTTTAACCACCAACCTCCTATGTTATGAATTTTAAATTAATGTTATTGTTACAGATTTTTAACCATACCAAATAAACTTATACAAATATTGAAGTATAAAAAGTTTACATAATAGTCTTAAAAATCTTGAGATGAGTTTTACATCTTAGCAAAAGTTTTAGTCAGTTAAATGAAACCAATAGTCTTGGCTGTTTTGCTTTGTCCTCTTTTCCCTTTTCACAGAGTAAAGTAGGTCGTCTAACACAAAGTGTAGAAGCAGCTTGCATAAGCATGCTTGAGTCTAGAGGAGAAGGGAGATTCATAACCCAAGCGTAGAGCTATCTTTTCAAAAAAAAGTAGAACAGCCTAAAGCAACTTTAATATTATTCACACCCAAAAGGTACTTGAATCCCTGCTAAACAGAATCCAGTGACAAGATTCAGAGGTAAATTCTGAGTCCTAGCCATCCAAACATCCACAGCAAGTAGTGATAGCCATGGTGGTTGGAGGCTGGAAGTAGCAAGGATAACAAAACAAAACCGATGAACTCAGAAAGTCCACTCACTCCAAGGTGACTAGTCAGAAACCAAACATGTGGTGGCCAACAATTGTCATCCATAAGATTTCATACTGACCCACATCTGTCTTAGTTCCCATGTTAGCAACAAAGCTTACAGACACTCCAGAAACCACTACCTATCCATGCATACAAAACAGGCAGACAAAACTTTCCAAACAATCAGAACCCTGTGGATGACTAATATCTCACTGCCCTTGACAGGAGAGTATTCGGGTCCTGTAAAACCTACCCATACCCCAGATTGGGATCCCTCAGAACAGAACCAGACTATAGCTTACCAGGAGAGGACTCTCTAGACGCCTGTTGCCTTCTCAGCACAACGGTTCACATCCTGTCTACGAGAACTGAAAGCATACCTCAGAGCCTTGGAACATCTCCTGAGGGCGAAATTCAATGCAGAATTCCGGAGTAAAGGTCTGGCTGTAGAATTTGGGTGGATGTTCTGATCTTACTGGAGCCTCCAGAAATGTTAATTTCATTCAAGGAAAATAACACCACTACCACAGTTTCTGAGCCAAATTTGAAGAAAGCTTTACTGGCCAGGACAATGGACACTGGCCAGGTCCATACCCAGGATTTCCAGAGAATACTTGTGAATTATGTTAATCAGGTGTGTATAAAGGCAAAAGCAACAAGACTAAGTACTTCCCACCTTTGAACAAACAGGGAAAGGATACATCCTGATGTACTTCCTACCTATGTAACCCCCACCTACATATGAGCAAGCACATCCAGTACAGTTTGGGCAACCAGTCTTGTTTATAGAAGTGAAAACATGTGGCTTGTATTCTTACACAAATAGTCCCCAGGATTCCAGAATGTAATCTGTCCTCAGGTAAGTGGGGGTTGCAGATGGGAGGCATTTTTGTTTTATAGGTCTGTCAAGCATAGTAATTAAAACTTAAGACATAAATTTAGCCCTCATAGTACATTGTCCTGGTCCCTTCCTGTGTCCCCCATTCTGTGTTCCTGACCTCACTGTGAACCAAGGCCCATGCCTTCCTATCATGCTGTACTGTCAGCTGTAGGACCACAGGTTAAAATCAGCCCCTCCTCCCTTAACTTGTTTCCATCACATGTTTGGTTACAGAAGTTACTAATCCAAGGCCATTCATTTATTTCATCAGCATCTGCTTTACATGCTATACTAGAAACCCCACAATAACACGGCTTCTATTCACAGAGCCCGGCACTGCACTCTTGATTTCGCCATCACAACCCCCGCATTTGTGTTGTAAAGGACACACATTGAACAGATGACAACATGGAAATGAAATATAGAACTATGTCACATTGGAAAATCGAAACCTTAACATTCAAACGCTAAATATCTCACTTTAAAAGTTTTGAAACCATGAAGATGATGCTTCCCTCAGGAGAGATAATATTTTACATTATAGAATTTGTCACTGAAACGTAGGCTTTATAACCTCTGGCTGGACGCATCCTGCCCTGTCCTTCTCAATGTTACCTTTCCTATAAAGAAAATTCTCTTCCAATGTCATACTGTTAGTGACTTGGATAAAGCCCACACTCTCGGTTTTTCTGAGGTCCATTTGTTCTTTGCTTCCTCGCGTTTGTCTTCCCTTGACTTTCATTGTTACTTGAGTTCCAGGCATGCTGGTTTCCCTTTTGTTACCGTGAGAATGGAAGCCGTCGTCACCACTTACATAAGCTCTTCATGTGTTCGCCATATTCTTGCTCTGACATTCCTTCCTGGCCTCAACAGGTCCCCACTTCTATCTGGTGATACTGCTTAGCATTTTATAAGTCTTTTCCAGAAACATAGTGTTTTCTGATCCAAAATGTCTTATCTATACTTCACAAGATTAAAGTCCCTATGTTCACATGGAAGCAGAAACTACTTCTTAGTGAAAATATCCTGGGCCTCTGGGCACGGTGGCAGAGGCAAGAGGATCCCTGAGTTCAAGGCCAGAGAGACCTTGCGAAGAAAAAAAAACAAACAGACCTGTCGCCACGGCCGCCTACAAGCTCGTCCTTATCCGGGACGGCGAGAGCGCCTGGAACCTGGAGAACCGCTTCAGCGGCTGGTACGACGCCGCCGACCTGAGTCCGGTGGGCCACGGGGAGGCAAAGCGCGGGGGACAGGCGTTGCAAGATGCTTGCTATGAATTCTACATATGCTTCACCTCCGTGCAGAAGAGAGCAATCCGGACCCTCTGGACAGTCCTGGATGCTATTGACCAGATGTGGCTGCCAGTAGTCAGGACCTGGCGCCTCAATGAGCGACACTATGGGGGTCTGACTGGTCTCAATAAAGCAGAAACTGCTGCTAAGCATGGTGAGGCACAGGTAAAGATCTGGAGGCGATCTTACGATGTCCCACCACCGCCAATGGAGCCTGACCATCCCTTCTACAGCAACATCAGAAAGGATCGCAGGTACGCAGACCTTACTGAGGACCAGCTACCGTCCTGTGAGAGCCTGAAGGACATTATTGCCAGAACACTGCCCTTCTGGAATGAAGAGATTGTCCCCCAGATCAAAGAGGGGAAGAGAGTCCTGATTGCGGCCCATGGCAACAGCCTTCGGGGGATCGTCAAGCATCTGGAGAGTCTCTCAGAAGAGGCCATCATGGAGCTGAACCTGCCAACTGGCATTCCCATTGTCTATGAGTTGGACAAGAACTTGAAGCCTGTTAAACCCATGAAGTTCCTGGGAGATGAAGAGACCGTGCGGAAAGCCATGGAAGCTGTAGCCATGCAGGGCAAGGCCAAGAAGTGAAGGCGCGCAGACAGACTTCTGCCCTGAGACCCCCCTCCCTGCCTGTCTCTGCCTCCTGTGCCCTTCCCAGCACCCATCACTGACTCCATGTTTAGGATCTTAAGTTGTAGCTGCAGATGGGGACCCGTGGCTCCCATTTTGTTTTAGTATTTTATCCCCTGCACCCACTCCCTTCACAGAATCTAGTCAGAGTAACACCTCTAGGGTGCAGGTTCTTGGTCCACATCCAGGGAGGGCTCCTCTTCCCAGGAGAATTGAGAGGTAGTAATTACAGTTTTCTTAGTCCTTTGTTTACAAGGGTCTGCTTTTAGGAGGTCAGAGAGGAACCATGCTGTGGCCTGACCAGGGTGAAGCCTGTCCTGCACTCTTCTGCAGTTAGGTAGGGGCTGTAGTCATTCCAGTGGACGGTGAAAGTAGCCTGCATTTAAAAGATGAACTACCTTCCTCTCTGACCCTAAAGGAGCTGCTGGCCCCTGAAGGTTGAGATCAATCCTGTCAAGTCTATGTGTTACATTTACTTTTACAAAAAACAAAAGTACATATATATTTATCAGCACACAAAAACCCCTCTGAGGTTTCTAGTGGTCACTGAAATAGTCTATGTGGTCACCAGAAAATAAGCCATTCCTCATATCAAGTGGGATAAACTCCTTGTCCTCAAGGAACAGGAGTGTCTCTGTGTGTTAGGATCCCTCCGCCTTGTCTTGTAGAGGTGAAGTGCCCCTTGATCATGTCCAGGGTTTTGTCTTTCGCTGTCTGAATCATGTTCCAGCTGCTTGACCCTACCATGTGGGTCCAGAACTTGTTTTGGGCATACTAAATCTTCTTTTCCAGATCAGTATAATAAAGGAGTGATGTGCAATAAAAAAAAAAAGAAAATAAACAAAAACAAAACAAAACAGAAAATGTCCTGGACTGCTAGACTAGTGCACATACTAAGTGGTTCATAAACATGTCCAGAATCAGCCAGGAATGGTGGTCCATGCCTTCAAATCCAGCACTTGGTATGCAGAGGCAGGTGGATCTCTGCATTCAATGCCAGCTTGCTCTACAAAGCGAGTTCCAGGACAGCCAGGGCTACACAGAGAAACCCTGTCTTGAAAAACAAACAAACAAACAAAAGCCAACAAAACAAAACAAACAAACAAACAAAAATGTCCAGAATTACCCTGGACACACAGGTGAGTTTTTCAAGCCTCAGGCGCCCTAAAGATTCCAACACGTCTTAGCCAATGGTGCTTTCCTAAGTGTATCTGGTGACCCCTGCTGGCCTAGTTAACACAGGAACTAAACTAAATCGATTGCGTCCAACTTATTCTCATGTCTTTGCACCGAGTGGCACAGCTGTGAAACTGGGTCTCAGCATCCTTCAAACGTTCTTCCTCTTCTGTCCCTGTTGGAGCAGCTCCTCTCCAAGTGCCTGCTCAACACTTTCTGTTTCTCATATAAACAGAGAGGTTTGTGAAGGAGAGGACTTCACTTGATGAAAGTCCCTCCCTCTCTCTCTCTCTCTCTCTCTCTCTCTCTCTCTCTCTCTCTCTCTTTCTCTCTCTCTCTCTCCCCACATTGAGAATTAACAGTAGCCCACACATGCCTCGGAGGCACCATTAGGAGATGTCACTGAATGTGTCCGAACTTGCCATGAGAAAGTAAAAGGGAAACCAGGAATTTTAAAACAAAATCAAAATAGGGCTGGAGATATGGCTCAGCAGTTAAGAGTGCTGACTGCTCCTCTGGTTCCTAGTAACCACACTGGGAGGCTCGCCAAGATCTGTCACTCCAGTTCTACAGGATCTGTAGCCCTCTTCTGGACTGTGTGACTGTGTGGCCACTCTTATACACATGCATACACACACCCATCCACAAATAAGAACAAACAAATCTGTTAAAAGTTCAAAATTAACAAGAGTGGACATGTATGAAACAGCCATGAGGTGCTATGATTGCACGTTTGAAAACTATTTTATTTACTTTGTGGGAAGTGTGTATATACATGTACAATTTGGTGAGCCTGAAGTCCTGTATATAAGACATTACCACTACCACTTACAGACAATCACTGTCGAGTTTTAGCACAGAGCCCCCTAGCCTGTTGATTGGGCTTCCCTTCGTACATACATTGGCATGCTTACAGGCTGGAGTCAGGTTCACTCTAATTTATATCCTCCTGATTATTTATATGATGTGCTTTCAAAAACATGTTCATTCATCTAAGATCATCACCTCAAGTGTTTTATGCGATTAAATATCCATAGCATGATATTAAAAATAACTTTTAAAAAGAGAAAGCTTTCTCTAGCTCCTTCACTTTCCAATGGGGATCACTGCCCTTAGGGGGAGGTTTGACTAGATCCTTAAAAACATCCTGTAACCAGGATGGAGCATAGTGAAGACCCTTCTTCAACTATACTCTAACTTCTCCTGTGACTTTAGTCCTATGTTAAACACTTTGACATATATGTAATTGTTCTGTATCAGGTGGATAGAAACTAAACTTAGTAAGCATCGGCAGGTATTCGCATAACTTGAGAAGGGGCTTTTTGGACTTGCCCCCCCCCACCAGAGACAGATTCACAACTGAGTGGCTGCTGAGATCACAGCAAACATAAGCTCTGACTCCTCCCTGGCACCCCTTTCTCACTTCTTGTCAACATGACCTTCTGTTCAGTTTTACTGGAATTTGTATTTGCAGAACCCTCAGTGGTTAACCTCATGTGTCAATACACACAAGCCATTTCTTCAAAGACACAGACATGTTGAGCATGTGGCACATATGCTATTGTAGTACTTGATTTTCTTTAAAAATATTGTGTGTGTGTGTGTGTGTGTGTGTGTGTGTGTGTGTATAACAGAAAGTAGGAATGCATATCACAGTATCCATGTGGAGGTCAGAGGACAACTTTGTGCTTGCAGCTCTCTCCTCCCACCTTTTCAGAAAGTCTGTGGATCAAACTCAAGTGCCCAGGCTTGCTGCAGGATCCTTTACCCACTGCGCCAACTCACCAGCCCTTTACTTGATTTGTGAAGTTATCCACATATGCTTTATTGTTGGACTTCAAACAAATAAGCAATAAACTATGCAGTTACAAGTATGATAATAGTTAAGGATAAGAATTTTTTAAATGTCAGTGAATTCTGGAAAACATATTTTGTAGATAGAGATTATTCATTCATTCCTGGCTTCCCAGACCCAAAATAATCACACAGAGACTATACTAATTAAAACACTGTTTAGCCAATAGCTTAGGCATATTTCTAGCTGACTCTTAAATCTTAAATTAATCCACTTCTATTCATCTATGAGTCATCATGAGGTTGTGACCTACTAGTTAGGTTCTGGCTGGCAGCTAGTGTCTTTCTCCTTCAGCAGCTACATGGTATCACCTTGACTCCACCTACTCTCTTTTTAGATCCCTTCCAGCCTGGCTATCTTCTGCCTTGCCAGAAGCCAAAGCAGCTTTATTCATTAACCAATAAAAGCAACACATATACATAAGGATATTTTGCATCATCTCCTCTTTTCTGTCTAATTAAAAAGGAGGGTTTTTAACTTTAACATAATAAAATTACATACACAAAACAGTTATCAAGCAAGAAAATAGTTACAATATTTAATACATTTGTATTTGGTAAATTAAGGAAAATATCATTTATCCTGTCTTTGTGAGTTTAAAGTTTTACATTTAATTTATCTTTTATCATAACTAAGAAAAACTATAACTATCTGTCTTCGACTCTTCGAAGATCCCAGAAGGCTATAATATTACCTAAGTAAACAGGAAGTACAAAGTAAGCAACTTCCAAAACTCTAGAATTGACAGAGACATCACCCAAAGTTTTTCTGTAATATTGAGGTCACCCATCTTCAGCCTACAGGCCCACAGTATCCAGCAGACTTTCCAATGAAGTAGGAAATTTCAAAGACAGTTCCACCTATATTGGCAGTTTGTCAGTCACTTTCTTCTGTGTTCTGCAGAATTTCTGGCAGACTCTTTCATGAAGCAGGAACCCTGAAGGACCATCTCACCTTCTTTAGGCAACTTCATCAGTCATTTTTCTGTGGGTCCTGCATGTCCAATTCATACAGCATACCATCAAGCAGTCCAGGCAAGAGCAGTCTTTTTGCCCAAATAGCTAGCCTTGTCACAGTGAAGGTAAATTTCATAATGAGTTTCTTTAATGCCCATCAACCTCTCTGAAGGAATTGGTGCTGCTAGGAACAGACATGTCTTATTGCCATGAAAACTCTTAAGTTCTTAAAACATTTTAAATGCTATATTCTGCAGGTCTTTGAAAGGGTTGAAGAATACCTATCCATCTGAAATATATCTCTGTACATCTAGAAAACCTAACTAACATGACTACAAGCTTGACTATTATAGATGATTATCTACTAACCTGTATTTTAAAATTATACACTACTTTTTATTTTTTTATTTTATTTTT